>NW_028174877.1:315000-320000 GCF_963971535.1 Notolepis coatsorum
CCACCGTCACCCCAGCCCACGATGAGCTCCCTGACCACAGATGGCTAACGTTTTGTCAAACGAGCTAAACTTGCACACACTGTCGCATAAAGGACTGGAGTCTGTTCGGATTTAAGCAAAACCCTCGCCGCCACGAGTCGCCAGTGACTTCATCCAGCACAACGAGACTACGAGAGACGGAGGCACTTCTTTGGGAATGTAATATAAAACGGGGTGAGTGAGTTTGTTGACATTTTTTAATCATAATGCAACTGGCTCACGTTGATACGAGGCTAACTAGCTACCGTTAGCTCACGTCGATACCTGGATGGTGCCGGCAGCCGGCAGTGGCTACTGGCTACCTTCTGTGATTTGTTTACTTCGAGGTTGAAGAAAGTGCACTTTCAGGTTGAAAGAACGGCCCTAATCTCAACGTGTTTCAATATAAGCAAGCGTTATGTATGGTGATAATAATGAGTATATTGTTAGCTCCGCCCCTGGATGCTGCAGGCTTCTGGCTACCATTCTGAGAGCTAACGATAGTAGTACTGGATGCTGCGGGCTAACTGGCCATCTCCGTGATTTGTTTACTTGGTAACACGGGTTGCCCCCCCCCCCCCGCTGATGAAAATGAAAGTCATACCGTCATATACCTAGGGATGGGTATCGTTAGGATTTTATCGATACTACTACTCTTATCGATACTGCTTAACGGTTCGGTACTTTATCGATACTCTTATCGGTTCTTTTTGGTTCTTTTTTTGCAAGAAAAAAAGACAATTAATTAAGAACAGAATCAACATTGCTTTATTATTTATAAATACAACTTTATAAATAAGTATTATAAATAAATATAATTTCTTCAGCAACAGCAATGTTCTTTTATATAACTTTATAAATAAATATAATAAATTAATATAATTTCTTCAGCAACAGCAGCAACAATGTTTTAAATGTGTCTGACTCTGAATTATAGACTTTTTATAATAAACAACAAATGCAAAAGGCTAACAGAACTGTGACACTCGTTCACCCTATCCTCTGTCATCCTTCCTCTAGCAGCTGCTAGGGAGAAAGGACTTTGGGTGGTGGAGGGAGGTAGAGGAGGAGGATGTGTGGTGGCCCTGGGCTCACTGGCCTGGGACATAGTGGCTGACGCCTCAGCTTGACGATCTATAAAAAGTTTAGATTGTAGTATTTGTAGCTAAACAATTGTTTTGTTTATTAGCCTATTTGTAATAATTCGTTATTAGCCTAGGCAACTCCGTATCTTGGCTTACGGTTACGGCTGCAGTGGATGCAGATGGAACACTGCGCGCAAGGCAGTCGAATACGCGCATTTCTGCACACTAATATCATGTTTTGCCAACAGATGTTTTGATAAATTGATTTGCTCGTATTGCCACCCTTACTGGCAAATGTTTTGTTGCACTTGTGGCAACGTGCATTGTCGGCATTGACCCTTGTAAAGTATATCCATACTTTAGAACGCTTCGCTCTATCCGCCATGATCACGACTCAGTGCATGCAGAGCTGCTGTCTGTGTGCAGAGCGCTATAGCACGGGGCGTCGGGGACACTTTCATTAAGGAGTACCCGTATGTAGGACCCGTATGTCTATGTGTAGCACTAGCGAGCGACTCGCGAGGAGACTCGCTGGCTGCGGCTCGCTTCTCGTGCAGAGACAGAGAGAGGATCGTTCGCAACTTTTAAATAATAATAATAATAATAATAATAATAATAATAATTTCTCTAGAGTATCGATAGCAGTACCGAGGACGTCAGAGCTTATAAATACTCCGGTATTTTCTAATATAGAACCGGTTCCCGTTTAAAACCGGGGTCCGGGGGGCATCCCTACATATACCGTATACCGGGGTATTAGGTCATCAAGTTATGACGGTATGAAAAAAATTAGACCGCCCAAGCCTAGTCCGTACCTATTAATGAACATCGTCACGTACAGAAGCTCACTGTCTCTCTGCAGGTGTTCTGGCTCCTCCCCCTCACTGTGTCCTCAGGTGTTCTGGCTCCTCCCCCTCACTGTGTCTCTGTCCTCAGGTGTTCTGGCTCCTCCCCCTCACTGTGTCTCTGTCCTCGGGTGTTCTGGCTCCTCCCCCTCACTGTGTCTCCTCCCCCTCTCAGGTGTTCTGGCTCCTCCCCCTCACTGTGTTACCTGTCCTCAGGTGTTCTGGCTCCTCCCCCTCACTGTGGCTCCTCCCCCTCTCAGGTGTTCTGGCTGATCCCGCCCACGGCCCAGAACCTGGAGCTGTACGAGAACTGGGTTCTGTCCGGGAAGCAGGGAGACGTGTTTCTGGGAGACCGGGTCTCGGACTGTCAGAGGATCCACCTGCAGCAAGGGAACACCTTCATCATCCCCTCAGGTACCTTCACCTTCATCATCCCCTCAGGTACCTTCACCTTCATCATCCCCTCAGGTACCTTCACCTTCATCATCCCCTCAGGTACCTTCACCTTCATCATCCCCTCAGGTACCTCACCTTCATCATCCCCTCAGGTACCTTCACCTTCATCATCCCCTCAGGTACCTTCACCTTCATCATCCCCTCAGGTACCTTCACCTTCATCATCCCCTCAGGGAACCCCGCGACTGCCTGCATGACTCGTGTGTGTTTGCGCTGTGGGGCGTATTCGCCGTATGGCTGTGCGTACCGCGCCGTGACGGCCGTACCGTAAATCCGCGGGACGAATAAACGTGCCGTTACACCCCTACTAGCTATGGATCTAATAACGTTGTCGATTGTCCGTGAGTTTCTTCCACATATATTCCACACAGATATATATATAGTCCTTACCTTGTCTCTGATGTAATGCAAAGAAAATAATCCAATTATCTGATCGCCATTCCTAGTACTGGTCGCGGAGGTCCGTCCCACGTTATATCCGGCATTGCATATGAGCGGGGGGGGGGGGGGGGGGGGGGGCAGCCTAGTTGATGCATCGTTGTAAGCGCTCGTCTTGCCGGAGAATTTTGGCCCCCCCGCCCGCACGGCTCAGCTCGGCCCAGAAAACAAACTACATAGTTTCAAAACGGAGTGCAATAGCGGCCGCAAGGCGGTAGGTGGCGGTATTGACCGTCTGTGATCTCAGACACACTCAGTACAGCATGTGCACAGGCTGCCCCCCCCCAATGAATTATGAATGGCAATATAGTGAATAAAAGAAATACCAAAACAGAAACGTAGATCTCCGTTTTCGGCAACCAAAGGGTTAACGGAGAAGGCGGACTGTCCAAACAAACTCTTGCGCATGGGAACAGTACGGTCACCGTTATTGGAAGCTCGTGTGTTTGTATACATATATCTCTATATTTCAGGCTGGATCCATGCGGTCGACTCGCTGGTGGTGTTTACAGTATATTATTGTTATGATGATGATATATATTTATATTTCAGGCTGGATCCATGCGGTCGACTCGCTGGTGTTGTTTACAGTATATTATTGTTATGATGATGATGATATATATTTATATTTCAGGCTGGATCCATGCGGTCGACTCGCTGGTGTTGTTTACAGTATATTATTGTTATGATGATGATGATGATATATATTTATATTTCAGGCTGGATCCATGCGGTCGACTCGCTGGTGTTGTTTACAGTATATTATTGTTATGATGATGATGATATATATTTATATTTCAGGTTGGATCCATGCGGTCGACTCGCTGGTGTTGTTTACAGTATATTATTGTTATGATGATGATGATATATATTTATATTTCAGGCTGGATCCATGCGGTCGACTCGCTGGTGTTGTTTACAGTATATTATTGTTATGATGATGATGATATATATTTATATTTCAGGCTGGATCCATGCGGTCGACTCGCTGGTGTTGTTTACAGTATATTATTGTTATGATGATGATATATATCTCTATATTTCAGGCTGGATCCATGCGGTGTACACTCCTGTCGACTCGCTGGTGTTTGGAGGAAACTTCCTTCACAGCTTCAACATCCCAATGCAGCTTCACATCAGCTCCATCGAGGACCGGACCAGGGTGCAGAGACACACACACAGAGACACACACACAGAGACACACACACAGAGACACACACAGAGACACACACACAGAGACACACACACACACAGCCACACACACACACACACACAGAGACACACACAGAGACACACACAGAGACATGCACGCGCACACGCACACACACACACACACTCACACAGAGACACACACACACACACACACACACACAGACAGGACCAGGGTACAGAGAGACACACACACGCACACACACACACACACAGAGACACACACAGAGATACACACAGAGGCACGCACGCACACACACACACACACACACACACACTCTCACACAGAGACACACACACACACACACACACACACACAGACAGGACCAGGGTACAGAGAGACACACACGCACAGAGACACACACACACACAGACAGGACCAGGGTACACACATTTAATTCCTGATTCTGATATACGGGGGAACCGTGACAATTATTAGTATTACCTTATTTGCATATTGTCTCATTATTAGATGGATAGATAGTATTTAAGTATTGAAAAACGTCCCAATAGTGGCTACTCGCCTAATGCACGGCTGTGCTCTAGTTCAGTGGTTCCCAAAGTCGGGGTCGCGACCCAAAGGTGGGCCGCGAGCAGCCACGGGTGGGCCGCGAGATGATTTAAAAAAAAATAAAAAATTAAAAAAATAATTAAAAGAGAACTTTATTTTTTATTTTTTTATTATTATTTTTTTGTCAGGCCACTGAACTTAGAAGCAGGCCAGGACAGTGTTTCTAGTTGTATTCTAAAATTCTATTCTATTGTATTCTAAAATGTGACTATATGGTTTTATATTAACAAAATAAATAAACAAAAACGAAAAATCTACTTATTTCAACGAACATTTCAAACTAAATAACAGATTATGCACATAAAACGCTGAAAACAACCGAAGCAACAATAGTATTTTAATGAGGCTATTATTATTATCATTATTATTTTGCAACAA
>NW_028174877.1:325000-332500 GCF_963971535.1 Notolepis coatsorum
GCTAGCATGAAGCTAACTGTCATGACATTATGGTTGAGCATTCTGCATTCAAACTCATGGCTACTGCTAGCATGAAGCTAACTGTCATGACATTATGGTTGAGCATTCTGCATTCAAACTCATGGCTACTGCTAGCATGAAGCTAACTGTCATGACATTATGGTTGAGCATTCTGCATTCAAACTCATGGCTACTGCTAGCATGAAGCTAACTGTCATGACATTATGGTTGAGCATTCTGCATTCAAACTCATGGCTACTGCTAGCATGAAGCTAACTGTCATGACATTATGGTTGAGCATTCTGCATTCAAACTCATGGCTACTGCTAGCATGGAGCTAACTGTCATGACATTAAGGTTGAGCATTCTGCATTCAAACTCATGGCTACTGCTAGCATGAAGCTAACTGTCATGACATTAAGGTTGAGCATTCTGCATTCAAACTCATGGCTACTGCTAGCATGGAGCTAACTGTCATGACATTATGGTTGAGCATTCTGCATTCAAACTCATGGCTACTGCTAGCATGGAGCTAACTGTCATGACATTATGGTTGAGCATTCTGCATTCAAACTCATGGCTACTGCTAGCATGGAGCTAACTGTCATGACATTAAGGTTGAGCATTCTGCATTCAAACTCATGGCTACTGCTAGCATGAAGCTAACTGTCATGACATTAAGGTTGAGCATTCTGCATTCAAACTCATGGCTACTGCTAGCATGAAGCTAACTGTCATGACATTATGGTTAGCATTCTGCATTCAAACTCATGGCTACTGCTAGCATGGAGCTAACTGTCATGACATTATGGTTGAGCATTCTGCATTCAAACTCATGGCTACTGCTAGCATGAAGCTAACTGTCATGACATTATGGTTGAGCATTCTGCATTCAAACTCATGGCTACTGCTAGCATGGAGCTAACTGTCATGACATTATGGTTGAGCATTCTGCATTCAAACTCATGGCTACTGCTAGCATGGAGCTAACTGTCATGACATTAAGGTTGAGCATTCTGCATTCAAACGCATGGCTACTGCTAGCATGAAGCTAACTGTCATGACATTATGGTTGAGCATTCTGCATTCAAACGCATGGCTACTGCTAGCATGAAGCTAACTGTCATGACATTATGGTTGAGCATTCTGCATTCAAACTCATGGCTACTGCTAGCATGAAGCTAACTGTCATGACATTAAGGTTGAACATTCTGCATTCAAACTCATGGCTACTGCTAGCATGGAGCTAACTGTCATGACATTAAGGTTGAGCATTCTGCATTCAAACTCATGGCTACTGCTAGCATGAAGCTAACTGTCATGACATTAAGGTTGAGCATTCTGCATTCAAACTCATGGCTACTGCTAGCATGGAGCTAACTGTCATGACATTAAGGTTGAGCATTCTGCATTCAAACTCATGGCTACTGCTAGCATGAAGCTAACTGTCATGACATTAAGGTTGAGCATTCTGCATTCAAACTCATGGCTACTGCTAGCATGGAGCTAACTGTCATGACATTATGGTTGAGCATTCTGCATTCAAACTCATGGCTACTGCTAGCATGGAGCTAACTGTCATGACATTAAGGTTGAGCATTCTGCATTCAAACTCATGGCTACTGCTAGCATGGAGCTAACTGTCATGACATTAAGGTTGAGCATTCTGCATTCAAACTCATGGCTACTGCTAGCATGAAGCTAACTGTCATGACATTATGGTTGGGCATTCTGCATTCAAACTCATGGCTACTGCTAGCATGAAGCTAACTGTCATGACATTAAGGTTGAGCATTCTGCATTCAAACTCATGGCTACTGCTAGCATGAAGCTAACTGTCATGACATTATGGTTGAGCATTCTGCATTCAAACTCATGGCTACTGCTAGCATGAAGCTAACTGTCATGACATTATGGTTGAGCATTCTGCATTCAAACTCATGGCTACTGCTAGCATGAAGCTAACTGTCATGACATTATGGTTGAGCATTCTGCATTCAAACTCATGGCTACTGCTAGCATGGAGCTAACTGTCATGACATTATGGTTGAGCATTCTGCATTCAAACTCATGGCTACTGCTAGCATGGAGCTAACTGTCATGACATTAAGGTTGAGCATTCTGCATTCAAACTCATGGCTACTGCTAGCATGAAGCTAACTGTCATGACATTATGGTTGAGCATTCTGCATTCAAACTCATGGCTACTGCTAGCATGGAGCTAACTGTCATGACATTAAGGTTGAGCATTCTGCATTCAAACTCATGGCTACTGCTAGCATGGAGCTAACTGTCTGATAAATAACGACTGTGTTCCGGTTGACCGTCCCTCTCCAGGCTCTGCTGAAGGATCACGCTAACGACCTCCCCAAGCTGTCGTACACGGGACAGCCCATCGTCAGGTGGCCCAAGAGGGTAAGAACACCTAACCCCCCCCCCCCCACACACACACACACACACACGTTAACGTATGATTTTGTTTTTATTGACTAATTGTGAACACAAGGAAATCAAACGAGCAAGCTAGCTGGCTGCTGTCGTTGCTAACGGCTAGATGTTTGCGAGTCGCAGCAGGCTAACGTTATTTCCAGGAACAAAAGCCATTCAAGCCATATCCATTTTAAGAATCGAACTGTACATATACAGTAGATTTCATTCTTCATTCTCGATGCACGCCTGCGGTGATACTAAATCCAAATTGAACTCTGCCATTTGAAAAAGAGGAGATTTGGCCCGATCCATAGATGTGCGAGTTGGCTATAATAAGGTCATTTATAGGCCTCATATTCTATAATAATATTTCAAATTGCATGGGTCCGGATGGCAGAATTCAGTACTGTATCTACAAAACCTTCTGTTCAATCATCTTCCCTTTATTCATTTCCTTAAATTTATTTTTGATTTATTTTTTAGATTTTTGATGCTTGAATTAGGTAGGCCTGAGAAAAGTGCATTACAGTAGTCTAGACGTGATGAGACAAACGCATGAATTATGGTTCCAGTTAAAATAGGGCGAATCTTTGCTATATTCCGAAGATGGAAGAAGGCAATTTTGGTGAAATTTTTTAGAGCGAGCACTAAGTGAGACGTTTTCAAGGCAGCATAGCGTATGGCTGGATTCAAAGTCGGGGGGAAGGCCCATCAGAGGTTGGGAGGGACTCTGATTGTTGAGTAAGCCAACAATTTCATCTCTTATGAGATCAATTTCCTTGGTAAAGAATTTAATGAATTCGTTAGCCGAGAACGCATGGTTTAGGGCACTTGGTTGTTTCTGAGTAAGTTTTGCAACTGTGTCAAACTGAAACTTTGAGTATTTTTTTTTCCGTTGATGAGCCGGGAAAAATATGTGGTTTTGGCAAAGTGAGAGAATTTAAACACTACAGCAGCTCGACTGGAGAGGAGCTCAGCAAAAGTACGTTGTGAACGATTTGAATGAGACCGACAGAGTCAATGATGTCGGTCAAAGCCTTGTTTAGGGGATCTAGAGTTTTGTTGGAATGAATGTTAAAATCACTAACAATTAATGTTATCTGAGCGCGTAACAAGCTCAGAGATGAAAGTGGAAAACGCATCTAGGAAGAGGGTGTAAGGGCCTGGGGGGCGGTAAAGGACAGCCATTACAAAGGATGCAGTGGAGGTAGGAATCAGACCGCCAGACTTTCTGTTGGGAGGAGAGGGACGCAACAGAGGAAAACTTACAGTTTGAGTCGGATATAAAGTTGTGCTTGGAGTCGTAAATCAGAGCAACTCCGCCTCCTTTCTTGGAGGTGCGTGCGATATGGGAGCTACTAAAATTAGCGGGGTGAGGCCTCGTTTAAGGGCAGGAAGTCATTAGGTTTAAGCCATGTCTCAGTGAGGCCCAGTAAGTCGAGACTATGGTCCGTTATCAGTTAATTTATCAAAAGAGCTGAAGGAGTCGACTGAAGGCTTCTTGTCCTCTGCGAAAGCATGCAATTGGTCCATCTTGATATTTGTCTAGTGTGTTCATTAGACGAGTGAAATCCTCTTTCTGTGCCTGTTTTCTTAGGCAGTTTGTTTTTGGAAAGAATGATAACAAAATATTAGCCTCATCTCTCCTCTCCTCTCCTATCCCTCTCTCCTCTCCCTCTCTCCTCTCCCTCTCGCTCCTCTCTCTCCTCTATCCTCTCCCTCTCGCTCCTCTCTCTCCTCTCCCTCTCTCTCCTCTCCCTCTCTCTCCTCTACTCTCCCTCTCTCTCCTCTCCTTTCCTCTCTCCTCCATCTCTCTTTCCTCTCTCCTCCATCTCTCTCCTCTCCTCTCTCTCTCTCTCTCCTCTCCTTTCCTCTCCCTCTCTCTCCTCTCCTCTCCACTTCTCTCCTCTCCCTCTCTCTCCTCTCCTCCCTCTCTCTCCTCTCCCTCTCTCCTCTCCCTCTCTCTCTCTCCTCTCCTCTCTCTCCTCCTCTCCAGCCGTCATGGTTCCAGCCCCCTCCTCCTCCTCTTCCTCCTCCTCGTCCAAAACTCTGCAACACCACCGTGTTGCCACGACCCCAGAAGCCTGCGTCCTCCATGTCTGTCCTGAGACGCCGCAGAGTCAGGTACACACTACACACACACTACACACACTGACTAACACACACACTACACACACTGACTAACACACACTACACACACACTACACACACACTACACACTGACTAACACACACTACACACACTGACTTAACACACACTACACACACACTACACACACACACTACACACTGACTAACACACACTACACACACACTACACACTGACTAACACACACTACACACACACACACTGACTAACACACACTACACACACTGACTAACACACACTACACACACTGACTAACACACACTATACACACTATACACTGACTAACACACACTACACACACACTACACATCTGTCTACCCGTCTCTCTGTCTCCCCCTGTCTGTCTCCAGGTGTAAGCGTTGTGAGGCCTGCATCAGGACAGAGTGTGGAGACTGTAACTTCTGTCTCTCTGTCTCCCCCTGTCTGTCTCCAGGTGTAAACGCTGCGAGGCCTGCATCAGGACAGAGTGTGGAGACTGTAACTTCTCTCTGTCTCCCCCTGTCTGTCTCCAGGTGTAAACGCTGCGAGGCCTGCATCAGGACAGAGTGTGGAGACTGTAACTTCTCTCTGTCTCCCCCTGTCTGTCTCCAGGTGTAAACGCTGCGAGGCCTGCATCAGGACAGAGTGTGGAGACTGTAACTTCTCTCTGTCTCCCCCTGTCTGTCTCCAGGTGTAAACGCTGCGAGGCCTGCATCAGGACAGAGTGTGGAGACTGTAACTTCTGTCTCTCTGTCTCCCCCTGTCTGTCTCCAGGTGTAAACGCTGCGAGGCCTGCATCAGGACAGAGTGTGGAGACTGTAACTTCTGTCTCTCTGTCTCCCCCTGTCTGTCTCCAGGTGTAAACGCTGCGAGGCCTGCATCAGGACAGAGTGTGGAGACTGTAACTTCTGTCTCTCTGTCTCCCCCTGTCTGTCTCCAGGTGTAAACGCTGCGAGGCCTGCATCAGGACAGAGTGTGGAGACTGTAACTTCTGTCTCTCTGTCTCCCCCTGTCTGTCTCCAGGTGTAAACGCTGCGAGGCCTGCATCAGGACAGAGTGTGGAGACTGTAACTTCTGTCTCTCTGTCTCCCCCTGTCTGTCTCCAGGTGTAAACGCTGCGAGGCCTGCATCAGGACAGAGTGTGGAGACTGTAACTTCTGTCTCTCTGTCTCCCCCTGTCTGTCTCCAGGTGTAAACGCTGCGAGGCCTGCATCAGGACAGAGTGTGGAGACTGTAACTTCTGTCTCTCTGTCTCCCCCTGTCTGTCTCCAGGTGTAAACGCTGCGAGGCCTGCATCAGGACAGAGTGTGGAGACTGTAACTTCTGTCTCTCTGTCTCCCCCTGTCTGTCTCCAGGTGTAAACGTTGTGAAGCCTGCATCAGGACAGAGTGTGGAGACTGTAACTTCTCTCTGTCTCCCCCTGTCTGTCTCCAGGTGTAAACGCTGCGAGGCCTGCATCAGGACAGAGTGTGGAGACTGTAACTTCTGTCGGGACATGAAGAAGTTCGGAGGTCCTGGGAAACTCAAACAGACCTGTGTCCTCCGCCAGTGTCTGGCTGTGAGTGGGGGTGGGGTCTGGGGGTGGGGGCTGGGCTCTGGCTGTGAGGGGGTGGGGGGTGGGGTCTGGTTGTGAGTGGGGGTGGGGTCTGGGGGTGGGGGGTGGGGTCTGGTTGTGAGTGGGGGTGGGGTCTGGGGGTGGGGGGTGGGGTCTGGTTGTGAGTGGGGGTGGGGTCTGGGGGTGGGGGGTGGGGTCTGGTTGTGAGTGGGGGTGGGGTCTGGGGGTGGGGGGTGGGGTCTGGTTGTGAGTGGGGGTGGGGTCTGGGGGTGGGGGCTGGGCTCTGGCTGTGAGGGGGTGGGGGGTGGGGTCTGGTTGTGAGTGGGGGTGGGGTCTGGGGGTGGGGGGTGGGGTCTGGTTGTGAGTGGGGGTGGGGTCTGGGGGTGGGGTCTGGTTGTGAGTGGGGGGTGGGGTCTGGTTGTGAGTGGGGGTGGGGTCTGGTTGTGAGTGGGGGTGGGGTCTGGTTGTGAGTGGGGGTGGGGTCTGGGGGTGGGGTCTGGTTGTGAGTGGGGGGTGGGGTCTGGTTGTGAGTGGGGGTGGGGTCTGGTTGTGAGTGGGGGTGGGGTCTGGTTGTGAGTGGGGGGTGGGGTCTGGTTGTGAGTGGGGGGTGGGGTCTGGCTGTGAGGCGTCTCTACATTTCGTAGCCGCATTTCTGCAGACCCCTCTCTGATTGGCCGAGCGCGCGCATGCGCATGAGCCGCGACAAGCTCCTCTAGCCAGGAGTCGAAACTCCGTTAAGCTCCAGAGAGAGAGGCTGAAAACCCACAGTTGTTGCCCGACGGATGGGAGCCGAATCCCGGATCCGAGTTTTCTGATGAATAGCCCCAAAACATGGAGGTCGCGAACGCAATTTATACCCATGGAAGTATTGATTACGCCATAACGAATCATTAAAAAAATATACCGTTAACTGGAATATGTTGTGTGTGCCTTTACACATATGTTGGATAGGCTTATGTAATTGGTTTGTCATTAAAAACCAATAATAATCGCTCGCCGGCTCCGCTGACCAGAGCTCTCTCAGATTCAACGTTTTAATTGCAGCCTGGAACATACATGTTTCGGAACCAAGTTTCAAGTTTCTTTAATAGTTGTCATACAGAAGTACAGAATACTTTTATACAAAATGCTTCTTACTGTTACGCTCCAGAGACTGTGCTAGACAAGATAAGTATCAAATAACATAGTATAGCATGTAAATTAGAAGTAGAAAATGAGGTCACAGTGTTCAGTATAGACATAGGTACAATGTTCGATGCAGAATAGACGTAACTGAGTTACCATTAATATACAATACTATGCAGTGTACTAATATACAATACTATATAGTGCAAAGCAGAAATGGGATGAGGTACAATTTAGGTACAATTTACAGTAAGGTGTACGAG
>NW_028174877.1:337500-400000 GCF_963971535.1 Notolepis coatsorum
GGGCTTCCCTAGTTTCAATAATTTCTTGGGCTATCAACACCAAATCAAAACGAGCTACTATGTAGTTTCAGGCCTCTGCTCTTTCGATGAGTGTTCAGGAAATTCTCCGCCAGACCTCGTCAAACAAACGACGTCACTTGGTCACGCCGGCGTGCTGGTCGACTCCTGAGAGACATTAAAATTGCAAGACTAAAAATAACCATGACGTAATTATTTTATAATACGTGTTTTACCATTTTTACCGGTATCCTCCACAAAAGGTTATTGAAGTTATTATTATAATGAATGTATTTTTTATTTTTTCAAATTCGGATTTCTCCGTTCATGTTCGAATCTCGTGTTTTTATGTAGAATAATGTGACCGCCCTAACACACACACACTGACTACATTATAGCCCAACTCACCTGAACAACTAATAAATATAAGTTATATAAATATAACATAATAAATAGGAAGTAGGGAGGGGATTCATGCACGCAACAACATGTAAACAACAACATTCATTTTGGACCCGCCAACATTTCTTCAATGATACATTCATAAATCAGTCATTTATTTAGGGGAAAAGTTATACTTTTATTCTGCACCTTTCTAAAAGCTCTGTGGATGTTTTATTTATAAAAAAAATACTGATTAGTCTGCATAAAATGTTGAGCACCTTTTTGAAGTAATTTTATTGATTGAATTTCCTGTTTTCATAGAAGCCAAGAAGTTGTTCAGTCAGCAGGTTTTATTTCCTGCTTCATGTTCAGTCAGCAGGGTTTACTTCCTGGTTCATGTTCAGTCAGCAGGGTTTACTTCCTGCTTCATGTTCAGTCAGCAGGTTTGACTTCCTGCTTCATGTTCAGTCAGCAGGGTTTACTTCCTGGTTCATGTTCAGTCAGCAGGGTTTACTTCCTGCTTCATGTTCAGTCAGCAGGTTTGACTTCCTGCTTCATGTTCAGTCAGCAGGGTTTACTTCCTGCTTCATACATTCACACCTGTCTCTCTCTCTCTCTCTCTGTCTCTCCCTGTCTGTCTTCATGTCTCTCTCTCTCTGTCTCTGTCTCTGTCTCTCTCTCTCTAGGTTAAGGGTGAGGGGGTGATTAACAAGGACTTGCCCAGCTGTTGGGAGTGTCCCAAGTGTGTCCTGGGAATAACAGACCCTGAGGTAGGTACTCATACGCACACAGACATACACACCAGACACTCACTCACACACACACAGACATACACACCAGACACTCACTCACACGCACACAGACATACACACCAGACACTCACTCACACGCACACAGACATACACACCAGACACTCACTCACACGCACACAGACATACACACCAGACACTCACTCACACACACACAGACATACACACCAGACACTCACTCACACGCACACAGACATACACACCAGACACTCACTCACACGCACACAGACATACACACCAGACACTCACTCACTCACACACACTCAGTTTACATGCTGCCTCAGACACACACAGACACACACACAGTTTACATCAGGGGTCTCAAACTCGCGGCCCGCGGGCCAATTGCGCCCCGCGGGATGACACCACTGAGAAGCCTATGTTCTGAAGAACCGTTCATGTTCTGAAGAACTGTTCATGTACTGAAATGTTATTGCTAAATATTGAGAAGATTGGATCAGTTGTACTTTTTTTTTTGGAATACTTGAAACCCTTTTTTTGTGGAGTATTTGATGCGGTCCAGCCTCACCCAGACTCCACCTCCAGCGGCCCCCAGGTCAGGGGCGTAGCTGGGGGGGGGTAGCTTAGGATGATTCCAAGGGCCCAGCACTGAGGGGGGGGCCCAAAAAAAAATTTTTTTTTTTTTTACTAGACATCACTCAGGTGTATTATTGATGCTCTCATTGATACTATGTTTGTTTCTGAAGTGTGTGTGTGTGTGTGTGTGTGTGTGTGTGTGTGTGTGTGTGTGTGTGTGTGTGTGTGTGTGTGAGATATATAGAGAGAGAGGGGGGGCTTTGGTAGACTATTGCATTGGTCCATTCATTGAAGATGAACGCAATGCGACATCCTTTACTAGGCTCGCCCACCAACAGTGCAGGTGCTGAACTGCTGATCCGAATGTATAGGTAAAAACCATATTATGCGTTTTCATCAATAAAAAAATGGCCAAAAAAATTTCCGCTCGCGCGCTTACGCGCGCTCGTATTCACTGGGGGCCTACAAATACATTCTTTCATGGGGCCCAGAATCTGGAGCTACACCCCTGCCCCAGGTACATTGAGTTTGAGACCCCTGGTTTACATGCTGCCACACACACACACACACACACACGTCACACACACACACACACACACACACACACACACACGTCACACACAGACACACAGTATACCTGCTGCCTCACACTGTTTCTACCAGGTGTGATTTAACAGGCTGCATGTCTCCTTTCTGTTTTTTTCCTCATCATTTTATTCTATTAATTTCTTTATATATATATATTCATATATATATATTTTATTTGTCTTTTTACATTTTATTATAATTTTTTTGTATTTTGTATTACTTTTGTTTGGTTTCCTCTGGTTTGGTCATACTTTATTAGTCGTCAGGCAGTGAGGAGTCTCTGGTTGGGGGCCCCCTGCTCCTCAGGTTGGGTTCCCCTCCACGCCGTGGCTTCCTCCCTCCCTCCTCCTCCTCCACCGCCTCGCTCCTATTGGTGGCGGCCACTCTGCCTTCTCAGCCAACCAGCTGGAGCTTGGTGAGAGGCCCCCCGCCTGCTCTCCTTCCCATTGGTCCGTCTATCCATCCGTCTTGTCTAAATCAAATCAAATCAAATCAAATTTATTTGTAGGGCCCGACAACACACGTTAATGTCCCCATGGGCCGTACAGGTCTTCTTTAAACAAGTCAAGAAGAAAACATAACAATAAGTCAAGAACAGAACAAGAACACCATAAGGTCCAACATTTTTAGATGAATGCAAATAAATGAAAGAATGCAAGCACTCCCAGACATACCCCACGCGAAGGTAAGGAAAAACTCACTAAAACCTAACAATAGGGAAAAATGCTCCACAGGCAGTGTGGAGGAGAGAAACCTTAGAAGGGCCATTCAAGGGGGGATCTCCCTTCTTAGATGTTGGTGATAGTAGTGTTGCAGACGGACAGTTGGTAAGCATGCACTCATGTGTGTGGTGAAACACAGATGAGTGCATGCAATAGCAACTGTACATTTTGAAAGATTAAAGATAGAGCTAATAGCGATAGCAACTGAACATTTTGAAAGATTAAAGATAGAATTGATAGCGGATCTATTTGAGGCACAGGGGCGGCGCAAAGAGGGTCACGTCCTCCCCGTCTTAGTCACGGGACATTCAACACTCCGGTCGTTGCTCAGGGACAGCCGGAGACAGGGAGATAGCACATAAAACGCTGAAAACAACCGAAGTATTTTAATGAGGCTATTATTATTATCATTATTATTTTGCAACAAGTTAGCCCTCTCATAAATAGCACATATAAATGAATAACTAACTTGAACTAACTTAATAGGATTGAAGTGATATTTGGCTTAAAAAATCGGTCGCCTAGGGCTGTCTGTCGCTGTCTGTCGCGGTAACCGCATCACCGCAGTCCCGCGGTGTGTCGAGGCACCCGCGGATGGAGAACAGACAACTGCGACATCCGTGGTAAAAAAAATACCAAATGGGGCGTCATCATTTTTAACTCTGTTCATTTCCTTGGCGTTTCTAGTTCTTAACACTTTCACGGCCACTGGGATCCGTCTAATCTCACTCTATAAGGCCAGCTTATCATAACAACCTTTCATTGTGCGTGAGCAGGGGAGGAAACTAACTTTTTGGCTTACCAGCCAACTGGCGAGTATCTGATTTTTTTTACCAGACAAACTGATTTTTTACCAGCCCAAAAAAATCGCTAATTGTGATAATTACTTCTTTGTATGTCTTTGTCTAAATTGATTTTCAATCATAGTAAAAATCACACCGTGTCTCTACTCTTTAAAATATTTATTAGCATAAAACATTAATAACAGTCTCTACTCTTCACAATATTAGCATACAACATGTATTAATCACACTGTCTCTACTCTTCAAAATATTAGGATATCACATATTAATATGAAAGAGGGAACTATTCTGGACTGGGTTGGGCTGAACTAGGCAGTGAAAGATGCTGGGCTGGGCTGGACTAGGTTGGACTGGTCTAGGTTGGACTGAGTTGGGCAGTGAAAGAACCAAGCATTTCACTGTAATGTAATAGCTAAATAAAACAACTTGACTTGTTACATTTGCACTCTGGTTGTATGCCAAATGTATTCTGGTTGTACTGTACTTGTGCTGTAAGATGACAATACATTGGAACCGAATCGACAACGCTAGGGGTTCAGCAGGTGTATTCTGAATGCCAAGTATGACAACATCACCGTTGTGAAGGGCATATGGGCGAGTGGTGATATGGGGGGAAACCCGGTAATAATAAAATGTCACTCGGCTGCATTTAAGCAAAGCCGCTCAGTATAGTCGTCCACTATGTTGAACGCGCGTTATGGTAGCTTGTTACATGCTAGGTAGCTAGCCGGCTAATGCTGGTGCCTGGTTGACTTGTCATTCTCATCCGACTCGAAGGAGACGCGTCGCATGCTGTTGTTCGCCCCCATGTCAGACCGCACTGATATCCGAAAGCGACGACACTACATTTTCATCCACTGATGTGTTTTTGTCTAAGTTTGTCTACGTTGTCAAGCCGGTGGCAGGAGTCTGTAGGTCCGCGCGCAGTGATCTGTCCACTTCCCCTAGATGGGCGGCATCTTCTAGAAAATGAGTGTTCATTCGAGGAGCTTAGAGCGCATCTGTACAACGATGATGTTCATTGGTTATGGTTGGATTGAGGCGCAAATGGGAGGAATCAAGGGGGGAGTCAGAGTTCGGCTTGTGCCAGTGAGCGAATCAGCAGATTGCAGAATGATTTTTTTGTTTGTTTTGTAATTACAAGTACTCGCCAGACTGGCGAGTGCTCTTCATGAATTACTCGCCAAACGTAAAAAATACTCGCATTTGGCGAGTAAAGTGGCCTAATTTCCTCCCCTGTGCGTGAGGCTGTTTGTAGAGCTACATCTATACTTTATATTATTGCTATCTGTCCATTGTCATTGTCAATTGACACTATAAACCATCCCTTCAATATGCCTTAAATTAAAAAAAAAAATCATCAATATGTTCCCATTTTATAGCGTTGTGAATATGAACGTTATATCGGAATGGTCTGGGGTATTTCCTGGAAGGCGAGATACAGGGCGCTAAGCTAATTTGAAATTTATTTGAAGGATAAACCCCTTGAGATATGCTATCTCGTTTTCGAGGGGGTCCTTAACATAGGATACAAAACATACAATACAATACATAACAAAACAAAAAACAGGACAACAAATGCACTTATACACTGACAGACGCTCTCCCAAGCTCACCCCCACAATCTATACTGATTCCTCCCAAGAGGATCACCAATATATATATGTTCCCTTATAAAACACATACAAAATTATAATTTGATCTGAAAACGACATGTAAGCCCTAACACAGTAAATCAATAATAATAATGTTAAATCGAATGGCATTTCGGCTATACACAAGCTAGAGCTAAAAATCTAAATGCATATTATCGGTATCATGGTCCACCATGAATGCATGAAAGGGGGGCGGGGGACGTCGTTTCTGATTATTGATTACCAATAACGGCATTGGCCTCATTCGCTGATCGGCTGGTTGGCTATCAAAGCAAGGCCTGATCAGCATGAAATGTACGTGAAAAAGCTCTTACCGTGGGCCGGTTGGATCCCAAAAAGGATTTCCCAGTTATCGATCGCCATCTGGTAGATCGATATGTCCATTGGCTGATGCCATATTCCTTTACTGCACGCTGAATTCAGCGTCCCAAAAAGTATTCCAGGCTACTGGCTACAGGCATAGCTTCAGGCTAACAAATTCACTGCAGGATGAAAAAAAACTTCATCTGTTCTGCCACAGGGAACACTGCATTATCGAGACAGCGCCCCTACCAGGAATAAAAGCAAATACGAGTTTTGTTGGCCCTTTAACACATTGGGCATTGTGCCCATCTTATACCACTCTCTGCCAGCACTGTAAGCCTATGGAGATGTTTACCTTCTTTGCAGGGCTATAACTTTTTAAATTGTATTGCTATATTGACATTACTATGGCCCATTCAACATCGATTATCTATCGTTCCGGATGTGGGAACGTTATATTTTTTCATTCATACATTGTTGTGTTAATACCGTCTTGAATATAAGTATGTTTATAAGCTTTTCTGCTGTAATTCCAAAAACGCTAGTTATAGGCCCAAACGCATAAATTATGATAGATTATCGATTGCCGTTTCTTTCCTATACACTCTATATTAAAAAATTCAAATGTATATGATCGGTATACATTATGCTTCATCATGCGTGGAGGAAAGGGGGGGGGGGGGGGGTCGTTTATAATTCCTTGATCGTCAGTAAGGGTTGATATATTGATCAGATGGTTTGCAAGCAAAGAAACGCACAATCGGGCTGAAAATAACGTTGCTGTCCCCTTACCGTTCGCCGATGAGACTGGAAGAAAAAGATCCCAATTATTTGACGCCGATCGCCTAGATCCATTTCCGGTTTGTATGGCGCAATAAACGCCGAAATCATATCGATTATTGCGTTATGGCAGCGATCCATATGCACGCCAGTGTTTGTCTGGACCCACGTAACAAGATATTACTGCCGGAGGAATTTCCTCGACGCACCGACCGCCACTTCCGGTTTTGAGAGTGTAACTCGCCCGACCATCCACCAGGCGGCGGTATTGAGGTGTTGCAATCTCATCTAGGGTCCCGCTGCAGCACCGTAGGTTGGCTGGATGAATTATGAATGCCATGGCGAAAAAATGAAATATTGATTTAAAAAAAACGGCGTACGGCGTTGTTGCCGTTCAACGCATGGCAGGCAAACACGTTGTAAGCCGTTTTTGGCTCCCAATGTGTTAAGCATGGCGCCCAAACGCGTATATGTACGTGGTTGGCCATTGATGTGTTAAGAGAAAAAAAATCAATTAAAATTTTATTTTATTTTTAGGCCATATCGCCCCCAGCCCCCCCCCCCCCCCCCCCACTCTGACACCATGTGACCTGGATCATAATACCAGTCTGACACCATGTGATCTGGATCATAACACCAGTCTGACACCATGTGATCTGGATCATAACACCAGTCTGACACCATGTGATCTGGATCATAATACCAGTCTGACACCATGTGATCTGGATCATAATACCAGTCTGACACCATGTGATCTGGATCATAACACCAGTCTGACACCATGTGATCTGGATCATAACACCAGTCTGACACCATGTGATCTGGATCATAACACCAGTCTGACACCATGTGATCTGGATCATAACACCAGTCTGACACCATGTGATCTGGATCATAACACCAGTCTGACACCATGTGATCTGGATCATAACACCAGTCTGACACCATGTGATCTGGATCATAACACCAGTCTGACACCATGTGATCTGGATCATAACACCAGTCTGACACCATGTGATCTGGATCATAACACCACTCTGACACCATGTGATCTGGATCATAATACCAGTCTGACACCATGTGATCTGGATCATAATACCAGTCTGACACCATGTGATCTGGATCATAATACCAGTCTGACACCATGGGGATGTGATCTGGATCATGGCTGCTTTTTTTTTTAATATATATATTAGTGCTGTCAGGCGATTAAAATTTTTAATCTAATTAATTACAGGTTTTGTAATTAATTAATCTAATTAATCGCATTTTAATCGCATATTTATATTTCATATTCATATAAATATTTAAAATTCAAGGACATTACATTATTGTAGCAGGTGACTGATCAATTAAATACACCAAGAAGAATGCTTTAGAAATCAATTTTATTAAATAAATAAAATAAATAAAATGAAAACATACCTCTCAATAAGGTAACATTTGTTGCTGATACAGCTAACAGTTTACACTAAGCTACAGTATCCTCAAATCAGGGTCTACTGCAGGGTCTACTGCAGGATCTAGTGCAGGGTCTACTACAGGGTCTACTGTATGCATGACATCTATTCCTCAGCTTGTTTACATTGTCTGAGTGTAAGGCTGCCCTCTTCTTTTGGACTATGTGACCTGCAAGTGAAGAATGCTTTAGAAATCAATTCTATTAAATTGAATAAATAAATAAATAAAATGAATGAAAACATACCTCTCAATAAGGTAACATTTGTTGCCGATACAGCCAATAACAGTTTACACTAAGCTACAGTATCCTCAAAAATCAGGGTCTAGTGCAGGGTTTACTACAGGGTCTACTGTATGCATGACATCTATTCCTTGAGCCAATTGCTAAGACAAACAAGCTTCAGCTTGTTTACATTGTCTGTGTGTAAGGCTGCCCTCTTCTTTTGGACTATGTGACCTGCAAGTGAAGAATGCTTTAGAAATCAATTTTATTAAATTGAATAAAATAAAATGAATGAAAACATACCTCTCAATAAGGTAACATTTGTTGCTGATACAGCCAATAACAGTTTACACTAAGCTACAGTATCCTCAAAAATCAAAACAGCCCACAGCAAGCTAGTGTCTGGGGGCATGACTACAGGGTCTAGTACAGTGTCTAGTACAGTGTCTGGGGGCATGACTACAGGGTCTAGTACAGTGTCTACTACAGTGTCGGGGGTCTTTATCCATGGAATAATCAAAGTATACAAAGCATAATCCGTGCCTGGGAAGGCGGGCTGTCGTCGGCAGAATAATCCGGTATACAGGTCCACTCGCTCGTCGGCTCTGGGGCTCCTCGGGTGCAGCTTCACGTGGGGTCAACCACCCTGGATAAGCAGCCAGTTCTCTGCCCGAAACGATGGGGTACTGACTACGGTAGTATTCTCACCGCACGAAGCACTATATATTAACAGACTATTATTAGCTTAATAGACTACGTCCAACTCGACGATATAGTGCCAAATATGACTATTCAAATATTAATATACTGACTACAGGGTCTAGTACAGTGTCTACTACAGTGTCTGGGGGCATGACTACAGGGTCTACTACAGTGTCTGGGGGCATGACTACAGGGTCTAGTACAGTGTCTGGGGGCATGACTACAGGGTCTAGTACAGTGTCTGGGGGCATGACTACAGGGTCTAGGGGCATGACTACAGGGTCTAGTACAGTGTCTACTACAGTGTCTGGGGGCATGACTACAGGGTCTAGTACAGTGTCTACTACAGTGTCTGGGGGCATGACTACAGGGTCTAGTACAGTGTCTACTACAGTGTCTGGGGGCATGACTACAGGGTCTAGTACAGTGTCTACTACAGTGTCTGGGGGCATGACTACAGGGTCTAGTACAGTGTCTGGGGGCATGACTACAGGGTCTACTACAGTGTCTGGGGGCATGACTACAGGGTCTAGTACAGTGTCTGGGGGCATGACTACAGGGTCTAGTACAGTGTCTGGGGGCATGACTACAGGGTCTAGTACAGTGTCTGGGGGCATGACTACAGGGTCTAGTACAGTGTCTGGGGGCATGACTACAGGGTCTAGTACAGTGTCTGGGGGCATGACTACAGGGTCTACTACAGTGTCTGGGGGCATGACTACAGTGTCTACTACAGTGTCTGGGGGCATGACTACAGTGTCTACTACAGTGTCTGGGGGCATGACTACAGTGTCTACTACAGTGTCTGGGGGCATGACTACAGGGTCTAGTACAGTGTCTGGGGGCATGGTCTACTACAGTGTCTGGGGGCATGACTACAGGGTCTGGGGGCATGACTACAGGGTCTAGTACAGTGTCTGGGGGCATGGTCTACTACAGTGTCTGGGGGCATGACTACAGGGTCTACTACAGTGTCTGGGGGCATGACTACAGGGTCTAGTACAGTGTCTGGGGGCATGGTCTACTACAGTGTCTGGGGGCATGACTACAGGGTCTGGGGGCATGACTACAGGGTCTAGTACAGTGTCTGGGGGCATGACTACAGGGTCTAGTACAGTGTCTGGGGGCATGGTCTACTACAGTGTCTGGGGGCATGACTACAGGGTCTACTACAGTGTCTGGGGGCATGACTACAGGGTCTACTACAGTGTCTGGGGGCATGACTACAGGGTCTACTACAGTTTCTGGGGGCATGACTACAGGGTCTACTACAGGGTCTGGGGCATGACTGCAGGGTCTAGTGCAGGGTCTAGTGCAGGGTCTACTGTATGCATGACAAATCTATTCCTTGAGCCAATTGCTAAGACAAACAAGCTTGTTTACATTGTCTGAGAGTAAGGCTGCCCTCTTCTTTTGGACTATGTGACCTGCAAGTGAAAATAGCCTCTCACATGGCACAGAGGTAGCAGGAGTAGCCAGATATTTGCGAGCAAGAGGAGACAGCTGTCCATAGGCTTTTGCGTGAGCTGCCCACCACTCCAGTGGACAGTCATTCATTCCGATGCTGGGCTCAGCTTTGTAGAGGTCTAATTGTCCTGACAGTACCCTGACTTCATCTGAATCAGAGTCTGAAGACAGCAGGAGGAGGGTCCTCTTCGCTGGTGGCTCGTCCTCTGTGGCTTGTGGAGCAGCTTTGTCTGCTTCTGGTCCTGGCAGCATCTCTTTAAGCCAGGTCCACACCTAATAAGAGGGACAATTAATTAGTTGCATAGGACTTTTCATGACAGCCTAAGGACTTAACACTGGTCTTCTCATTCACACACACACCTCATCCCTCTCGTCCTTTGGTACGCTCTTCAAGTCCTTGAATCGCGGGTCGAGGGCTGTAGCCAGCTTCAGCCATCTGTTGTTGAGGGTCGCTTTGCGTGCGTCCAGGTCCTTCGTGAAGCTGGCCTTGAACTTTACCATGTAGCCCGGATCCTCCTCGTTGAGGTCCATGATGCGGTTTAGGTGGCAGAGTGCGGGGAGCACCACAGAGCATGAGACGTAGGTTTCCCCTCCAAGGAGCTCAGTCACATACCTGCAGTGAAACAAGAGAGCGAGAGAGAAAGAGGTGAAGGTGTGTGTATGAGAGGGAGATAGGTGTGTGTATGGGGGAGAGAGGGGGGGTGAGGTGTGTGTATGGGAGAGAGATATGTGTGTGTATGGGGGAGAGAGGGGGGGGTGAGGTGTGTGTATGGGAGAGATAGGTGTGTGTATGGGGGAGAGAGGGGGGGGGGTGAGGTGTGTGTATGGGAGAGAGATAGGTGTGTGTATGGGGGAGAGAGGGGGGGTGAGGTGTGTGTATGGGAGAGATAGGTGTGTGTATGGGGGAGAGAGGGGGGGGTGAGGTGTGTGTATGGGAGAGAGATAGGTGTGTGTATGGGGGAGATTGGGGGGTGAGGTGTGTGTATGGGAGAGAGAGAGTGGGGTGTGAGGTGTGTGTATGGGGGAGAGAGAGAGAGGAGGGGGGTGTATGGGGGGAGAGAGAGAGGGAGAGACACTTACCTGCAGGGCTCAAGTACAAGCTCCAGCTTCTTCAGTTTGTCACACTCTGTGGGGGTCAGCATGGACAGCTTGTGGTTCTGTTGGGCCAAAGTGGCAGTCACAGCCTCCTGGTTCCTCAGGTACCGTGAGATCATGGCCAGTGTCGAATTCCACCTTCCAATTCAATAAAATAACTATTAGTCCCACTGGGGGTTGTTAATGCAGCATGATGCAATTGTACAGAATACAAAGAAATAAACACACACACACACTAAATTTACCCTAAGCATACAACAGGTAGTTAAACAGTCTCACCTTGTGGATACATCTTGTATCATGGGCTCTTTTGCTTGTCCGAGGGCAGTCTGCTGCTGCTGCAGTTCTTCTGTACTGGCAGGGCTGTGCTTGAAGTGGCCTACAATCTTGCGGCACTTTGCCAGGGTGGTGTCAAGGCTTCTGTCCTCAAGGGAGACTGTGATGGTTCTTTGCAGCACGTGTGCAGCACATGGCATGTGCTGGAACGGCATATAGCGCGCTGCTGCTATCATATTACGGGCGGAATCAGTCCCAATAGATGTGACTTTATCTTTTATATTCCACTCCTCTATTACGGTGTTGAACTGTTCAGCACACGCATCGGCGAAATGGCGGCCCACAGTTTTGGTCACCGTTAATGCAAATGATTGCAGTTTCCACTCAGTATCGATCAAGTGCACTGTGACACCCAAATAATTATGATTGCCCACCGACGTCCAGTGATCACCCGTTAGGGCCATTGGGCCAGCCCGTGCCAACACTTCTTCCCTCGCCTCCCTCTCTGTGTCATACATGTTGTGGATCCTTTTCATCACTGTAGCTCTCGAGGGTAGCTTGTAATTTGGGTCAGACGACGCTATTCGAAATGACTCCGCTAAACCCTTATCTTCCACTATAGCTATTGGCCTACAATATTTTGCTATCCACTTCGCGACGCTGTTGGTTAGTTTGTCTGTGGTGGATTTACTCAACCGTTTGCCTAACGGTAATTCTCCAAGAGTGGTTTGACGAAGCGTGCGAGTTGCTCTGGAGCTAACGTTAGCTACACTGGAGCTGCTCGAACAACTTGCCTGGACATGTTTAGCGTTCATGTGATACGTTAGACTAGAGCAGCTTCGGTGATACGCAAATTCTTTTTGACATAAGCTACATATTACAATGGTCTTGTTTACTGTCCCATCTATATTCTTTTTGAAATTGAACTTGCCGTTCATAGGTCCCAGGAGTATCGCCTCGGGTGATGCTGACATCTTGTTCCAGCTGAGCTAATTCCTTTGTGTGTTTGTTTTGTTTGATAGACGACGCATGTGTGAAGTGACGATCAAGTAGGCTACGGGTCATTCAATGGGCCAAGTTTAATACGCCCAACTCAAGCGTGGATTTCAAAATAAAAGCGCACCGATTTGCCACTTGTCTAAAGTAAATATAGGTCGGCTGTAATTAATTTTGCGTCAATTTTCATAACGCGATAATTTGCTGTGTAATTAATTAATCTAATTAACGCGATAAACTGACAGCCCTAATATATATATATATATATATAGGATCATCTGACCTTTGAGTGTCCAGAGCTTCTGTTCTGACCTGTCTCTCTGTTCTGACCTGTCTGTCTCTCTGTTCTGACCTGTCTCTCTGTTTGTCCCCGCAGCCCAAAGGAGAGCAGAAGCAGCTCCCAGCGGTGAGACTCTACTTTAATTTAATGTCTAATAAACCAGCTGCGAGACACGACTCTACTTTAATTTAATGTCTAATAAACCAGCTGTGAGACACGACTCTACTTTAATTTAATGTCTAATAAACCGGCTGTGAGACACGACTCTACTTTAATTTAATGTCTAATAAACCAGCTGTGAGACACGACTCTACTTTAATTTAATGTTTAATAAACCAGCTGTGAGACACGACTCTACTTTAATTTAATGTCTAATAAACCAGCTGTGAGACACGACTCTACTTTAATTTAATGTTTAATAAACCAACTGTGAGACACGACTCTACTTTAATTTAATGTTTAATAAACCAGCTGTGAGACACGACTCTACTTTAATTTAATGTCTAATAAACCAGCTGTGAGACACGACTCTACTTTAATTTAATGTTTAATAAACCAGCTGTGAGGCACGACTCTACTTTAATTTAATGTTTAATAAACCAGCTGTGAGACACGACTCTACTTTAATTTAATGTCTAATAAACCAGCTGTGAGACACGACTCTACTTTAATTTAATGTCTAATAAACCAGCTGTGAGACACGACTCTACTTTAATTTAATGTTTAATAAACCAGCTGTGAGACACGACTCTACTTTAATTTAATGTTTAATAAACCAGCTGTGAGACACGACTCTACTTTAATTTAATGTCTAATAAACCAGCTGTGAGACACGACTCTACTTTAATTTAATGTCTAATAAACCAGCTGTGAGACACGACTCTACTTTAATTTAATGTTTAATAAACCAGCTGTGAGACACGACTCTACTTTAATTTAATGTTTAATAAACCAGCTGTGAGGCACGACTCTACTTTAATTTAATGTCTAATAAACCAGCTGTGAGGCACGACTCTACTTTAATTTAATGTCTAATAAACCAGCTGTGAGACACGACTACTTTAATTTAATGTTTAATAAACCAGCTGTGAGACACGACTCTACTTTAATTTAATGTTTAATAAACCAGCTGTGAGACACAACTCTACTTTAATTTAATGTTTAATAAACCAGCTGTGAGACACGACTCTACTTTAATTTAATGTCTAATAAACCAGCTGTGAGACACGACTCTACTTTAATTTAATGTCTAATAAACCAGCTGTGAGACACGACTCTACTTTAATTTAATGTCTAATAAACCAGCTGTGAGACACGACTCTACTTTAATTTAATGTCTAATAAACCAGCTGTGAGACACGACTCTACTTTAATTTAATGTCTAATAAACCAGCTGTGAGACACGACTCTACTTTAATTTAATGTTTAATAAACCAGCTGTGAGACACGACTCTACTTTAATTTAATGTTTAATAAACCAGCTGTGAGACACGACTCTACTTTAATTTAATGTTTAATAAACCAGCTGTGAGACACGACTCTACTTTAATTTAATGTTTAATAAACCAGCTGTGAGACACGACTCTACTTTAATTTAATGTTTAATAAACCAGCTGTGAGACACGACTCTACTTTAATTTAATGTTTAATAAACCAGCTGTGAGACACGACTCTACTTTAATTTAATGTCTAATAAACCAGCTGTGAGACACGACTCTACTTTAATTTAATGTCTAATAAACCAGCTGTGAGACACGACTCTACTTTAATTTAATGTCTAATAAACCAGCTGTGAGACACGACTCTACTTTAATTTAATGTTTAATAAACCAGCTGTGAGACACGACTCTACTTTAATTTAATGTCTAATAAACCAGCTGTGAGACACGACTCTACTTTAATTTAATGTCTAATAAACCAGCTGTGAGACACGACTCTACTTTAATTTAATGTCTAATAAACCAGCTGTGAGACACGACTCTACTTTAATTTAATGTCTAATAAACCAGCTGTGAGACACGACTCTACTTTAATTTAATGTCTAATAAACCAGCTGTGAGACACGACTCTACTTTAATTTAATGTTTAATAAACCAGCTGTGAGACACGACTCTACTTTAATTTAATGTCTAATAAACCAGCTGTGAGACACGACTCTACTTTAATTTAATGTTTAATAAACCAGCTGTGAGACACGACTCTACTTTAATTTAATGTTTAATAAACCAGCTGTGAGGCACGACTCTACTTTAATTTAATGTTTAATAAACCAGCTGTGAGACACGACTCTACTTTAATTTAATGTCTAATAAACCAGCTGTGAGACACGACTCTACTTTAATTTAATGTTTAATAAACCAGCTGTGAGACACGACTCTACTTTAATTTAATGTTTAATAAACCAGCTGTGAGACACGACTCTACTTTAATTTAATGTTTAATAAACCAGCTGTGAGACACGACTCTACTTTAATTTAATGTCTAATAAACCAGCTGTGAGACACGACTACTTTAATTTAATGTTTAATAAACCAGCTGTGAGACACGACTCTACTTTAATTTAATGTTTAATAAACCAGCTGTGAGACACAACTCTACTTTAATTTAATGTTTAATAAACCAGCTGTGAGACACGACTCTACTTTAATTTAATGTCTAATAAACCAGCTGTGAGACACGACTCTACTTTAATTTAATGTCTAATAAACCAGCTGTGAGACACGACTCTACTTTAATTTAATGTCTAATAAACCAGCTGTGAGACACGACTCTACTTTAATTTAATGTCTAATAAACCAGCTGTGAGACACGACTCTACTTTAATTTAATGTCTAATAAACCAGCTGTGAGACACGACTCTACTTTAATTTAATGTCTAATAAACCAGCTGTGAGACACGACTCTACTTTAATTTAATGTTTAATAAACCAGCTGTGAGACACGACTCTACTTTAATTTAATGTTTAATAAACCAGCTGTGAGGCACGACTCTACTTTAATTTAATGTTTAATAAACCAGCTGTGAGACACGACTCTACTTTAATTTAATGTCTAATAAACCAGCTGCGAGACACGACTCTACTTTAATTTAATGTCTAATAAACCAGCTGTGAGACACGACTCTACTTTAATTTAATGTCTAATAAACCAGCTGTGAGACACGACTCTACTTTAATTTAATGTTTAATAAACCAGCTGTGAGACACGACTCTACTTTAATTTAATGTTTAATAAACCAGCTGTGAGACACGACTCTACTTTAATTTAATGTCTAATAAACCAGCTGTGAGACACAACTCTACTTTAATTTAATGTTTAATAAACCAGCTGTGAGACACGACTCTACTTTAATTTAATGTTTAATAAACCAGCTGTGAGACACGACTCTACTTTAATTTAATGTTTAATAAACCAGCTGTGAGACACGACTCTACTTTAATTTAATGTTTAATAAACCAGCTGTGAGACACGACTCTACTTTAATTTAATGTTTAATAAACCAGCTGTGAGACACGACTCTACTTTAATTTAATGTCTAATAAACCAGCTGTGAGACACGACTCTACTTTAATTTAATGTTTAATAAACCAGCTGTGAGGCACGACTCTACTTTAATTTAATGTTTAATAAACCAGCTGTGAGACACGACTCTACTTTAATTTAATGTTTAATAAACCAGCTGTGAGACACGACTCTACTTTAATTTAATGTCTAATAAACCAGCTGTGAGACACGACTCTACTTTAATTTAATGTCTAATAAACCAGCTGTGAGACACGACTCTACTTTAATTTAATGTTTAATAAACCAGCTGTGAGACACGACTCTACTTTAATTTAATGTCTAATAAACCAGCTGTGAGACACGACTCTACTTTAATTTAATGTCTAATAAACCAGCTGTGAGACACGACTCTACTTTAATTTAATGTTTAATAAACCAGCTGTGAGACACGACTCTACTTTAATTTAATGTCTAATAAACCAGCTGTGAGACACGACTCTACTTTAATTTAATGTTTAATAAACCAGCTGTGAGGCACGACTCTACTTTAATTTAATGTTTAATAAACCAGCTGTGAGACACGACTCTACTTTAATTTAATGTTTAATAAACCAGCTGTGAGACACGACTCTACTTTAATTTAATGTCTAATAAACCAGCTGTGAGACACGACTCTACTTTAATTTAATGTCTAATAAACCAGCTGTGAGACACGACTCTACTTTAATTTAATGTTTAATAAACCAGCTGTGAGACACGACTCTACTTTAATTTAATGTTTAATAAACCAGCTGTGAGACACGACTCTACTTTAATTTAATGTCTAATAAACCAGCTGTGAGACACGACTCTACTTTAATTTAATGTCTAATAAACCAGCTGTGAGACACGACTCTACTTTAATTTAATGTCTAATAAACCAGCTGTGAGACACGACTCTACTTTAATTTAATGTTTAATAAACCAGCTGTGAGACACGACTCTACTTTAATTTAATGTTTAATAAACCAGCTGTGAGACACGACTCTACTTTAATTTAATGTTTAATAAACCAGCTGTGAGACACGACTCTACTTTAATTTAATGTCTAATAAACCAGCTGTGAGACACGACTCTACTTTAATTTAATGTTTAATAAACCAGCTGTGAGACACGACTCTACTTTAATTTAATGTCTAATAAACCAGCTGTGAGGCACGACTCTACTTTAATTTAATGTCTAATAAACCAGCTGTGAGACACGACTCTACTTTAATTTAATGTCTAATAAACCAGCTGTGAGACACGACTCTACTTTAATTTAATGTCTAATAAACCAGCTGTGAGACACGACTCTACTTTAATTTAATGTTTAATAAACCAGCTGTGAGACACGACTCTACTTTAATTTAATGTTTAATAAACCAGCTGTGAGACACGACTCTACTTTAATTTAATGTTTAATAAACCAGCTGTGAGACACGACTCTACTTTAATTTAATGTCTAATAAACCAGCTGTGAGACACGACTCTACTTTAATTTAATGTTTAATAAACCAACTGTGAGGCACGACTCTACTTTAATTTAATGTTTAATAAACCAGCTGTGAGACACGACTACTTTAATTTAATGTTTAATAAACCAGCTGTGAGACACGACTCTACTTTAATTTAATGTTTAATAAACCAGCTGTGAGACACACTCCTCTCTTCAACTACTATTCTGTATGTTCTCTCCATTCCTCTCCTCCTCTTTTTCACTTCTTCCTGTGGCTCTTCTCCTCTCTCTCTCTCTCTCTCTCTGTCCGTCTCTCTCTGTCTGTCTCTCTCTCTCTCCGTCTGTCTCTCTCTCTCTGTCCCTCTCTCTCTCTGTCTCTCTCTCTCTCTCTGTCTCTCTCTCTGTCCGTCTCTCTCTCTGTCTCTGTCTCTCTCTCTGTCTCTCTCTCTCTCTGTCTCTCTCTCTCCCTCCCTCTCTCTCTCTCTCTCTCTCTCTCCCTCTCTCTCTGTCTCTCTCTGTCTCTCTCTCTCTCCCTCTCTCTCTCTCTCTCTCTCTCTCTCTCTCTCTCTCTCTCTCTCTCTCTCTCTCTCTCCCTCTGTCTCTCTCTCTCTGTCTCTCTCTCTCTCTCTCTCTCTCTCTCTCTCTCTCTCTCTCTCTCTCTCTCCCTCTCTCTCTCCCTCTGTCTCTCTCTCTGTCTCTCTCTCTCTCTCTGTCTCTCCCTCTCTCTCTCTCTCTCTCTCTCTCTCTCTCTCTGTCTCTGTCTCTCTGTCTCTGTCTCTCCCTCTCTCTCTGTCTCTCTGTCTCTCTCTCTCCCTCTCTCTCTCCGTCTCTCTCTGTCTCTCTCTCTCTCTGTCTCTGTCTCTGTCTCTCTCTCTCTCTCTCTCTCTCCCTCCCTCTCTCTCTCTCCAGAAGAGGAAGTCGTCCTCTCTCTTGGATTCTCGTATCGCTAAGATCTACCGTCGCCACAGACACAACCGGGACGGAGACGACTCGGGCAGTGATGATGATGATGATGATGATGAAGGTTGGCTGTCTGTCAGTGTTTAGTAACAGTGATGATGATGATGATGATGATGAAGGTTGGCTGTCTGTCAGTGTTTAGTAACAGTGATGATGATGATGATGATGATGAAGGTTGGCTGTCTGTCAGTGTTTAGTAACAGTGATGATGATGAAGATGATGATGATGATGAAGGTTGGCTGTCTGTCAGTGTTTAGTAACAGTGATGATGATGATGATGATGATGATCTTGTAAATTGAATAGAACCTGTTTCTGTTCATTCTGACCCTTTGTTTTGGTTATCTTTCTATCATCCATCCATCCATCATCCATCCATCATCCATCCATCATCCATCCAGCGTCTCGAAGGAGGAAGGCGGCTCTTGCCTCCCGAGGTGGAAGCCACGCCTCCCGGAGGGGCTACGGGGCCAATAGGAGAGGCCTGTGGAGAGGGAGCTCCGCCCACCGAGGAAGTCGAGGAGGAATGGCGCCGTCTGGCTCCGCCTCCGCCCTGAAGCTGAAGCGGGGGGGCGGGCACAGAGGGGAGGGGGGCAGGAGGGGGAGGGGCGTGAGGCTGAGGGGAGGCGCCCGGATGCAGAGGAGGCGGGAGGAGTCCGAGGAGTCGGACGACGACGACGACGATGACGAGGACGATGAAGATGACGAGGACGACGAGGACGACAGCGAGGACGGTTACCAAGGAGACCGAGAGCGACATCGCCGGCGGCGACAGCAGCAGCAGAGCCGCAGGGCGGACGAGGAAGAGGACGAGGAAGAGGAGGACAGCGAGGGCGAAGAGTTCGACCCCGAGGAGGAGATGGAGGGCGTGGAGGAGGAGGGGGAGGAGGAGGAGGAGGGGGAGGAGGGGAAGTGGGACTCGGACCCAGAGCCTCCCGTCCTGCTGGTGTCCGACCTCAACGACGACGACCTGAGCGGCTCCTATCTGACCGTGACTCTACAGCGCCCCCAGAAGGCCAAGAGACACTCTGGTGAGTGATGATAGTCTGGACCACCCCTTAAAGGAAAACTCCAACATTTTGGGAAATTAGCTTATTTAACATCTTCCCTGGAGTTAGACAAGAAGATACATACCTTTTTTGTCTCTGTGCGTGCATTTAGCTTTGGGAACAGTCGCTCCGTTAGCATAGCTTAGCTTCATCACTGGAAGTGAGGGAGGACAGTAGCCTGACGTTCCCTACAGGTTTGTTGATATTCTCATTTCTTCAAAGGATCCGAACCGATTGAAGTTTATGGATACCATGACTTAAAATCCTCTTACCTTGACGATTAAAAGCCTCCCCAATTTAGAAAACAGTAATCCAATGGCTGGTATTGATAATATACTACTAACTACTGCACGTAGCTAACCGGAGCTAACACAGAACAGAACAGGATGGTAAAGCAAATATAATGACTTCCTTTCTGGGGTTTTCAAAATAAAAGTGCGACGTTTATAGCAGCGGAAAACGTTTATTTTGTACATTATCGAACGTTAACACGAACCTAAACTAACGTTACAACTAACCTAAAGTTAGTTTAGGTTCGTGTTAACGTAGGGCTGGGCGATATAACGATAACGATAAATATCGCGATATATTTTAATAATCGATATCGAATATCGTTTTTTTTTTTTTTTTTTTTTACCTGCAACAGGGCAGTTTTAAAACCAGAGACAGTGGACAGACTTGTCTTTCTTGCCTGCAACTTAAAGTAATGGCTTTGCTTGTCCAAATGACAATACTGACCAAATTCAGATTTCTTTTTCTCTTGTCCATTTATTTTGTTTGCTTTCTAATTTAAAATACATTTTGAAACCGTCTGTACACAGTAGGCTATGTGTGCTAGCAGAACTAGACTCCAGTCACGAGTCACAGTGCACATGTGCGGTGGTTTGTCCACCAAAAAAGCGCCAAAAGATCGAAAATAAACTAGCAGAGCCAGAACCGTTCAACTCCTCTGGAGCCACAGCCAGCAGAGAAGCCGGTTTACTTTAGCTTTTAAACCAGCTGCAGCCTGAGAACTGGAGTGTGTGGGGATGTAACACTAAAGATGGCGGCAATGACAAAGAATTGCTGCAAAATAAACATACATCTGTTGTTAAAATTTTTTTTTTTTTTTTTTTTTTTTTTATTATTTTTTTTTTTATACTTATAACAATTCGATAATTATCGATATCGAGAAATAAAATAAAATTATCATATCGTTATCGCGATATGATTTTTTTCCATATCGCCCAGCCCTATGTTAACGTTAGATAATGTACAAAATAAACGTTTTCCGCTGCTATAAACGTCGCACTTTTATTTTGAAAACCCCAGAAAGGAAGTCATTATATTTGCTTTACCATCCTGTTCTGTTCTGTGTTAGCTCCGGTTAGCTACGTGCAGTAGTTAGTAGTATATTATCAATACCAGCCATTGGATTACTGTTTTCTAAATTGGGGAGGCTTTTAATCGTCAAGGTAAGAGGATTTTAAGTCATGGTATCCATAAACTTCAATCGGTTCGGATCCTTTGAAGGAATGAGAATATCAACAAACCTGTAGGGAACGTCAGGCTACTGTCCTCCCTCACTTCCAGTGATGAAGCTAAGCTACGCTAACGGAGCGACTGTTCCCAAAGCTAAATGCACGCACAGAGACAAAAAAGGTATGTATCTTCTTGTCTAACTCCAGGGAAGATGTTAAATAAGCTAATTTCCCAAAATGTTGGAGTTTTCCTTTAAGCCCGGTCGGCCCGGTACCACGTTGAGATGTATTTCACGTCATACATAGATCAATACAGTCTGTATGAATTAATAAAATACAAGTTACGTTTCTTTTTCAAATGTATCCAAGAGTAAAGACCCTAACCCTGTCAAGACAGCAGTCAAAGTGTATATCTTCAGCACTACGTTTGTTTACCAATGATTTTAAGTGTTATTAGTAGGGATGTCTGATATTATCGGCCGATATTGGCATTAAAATGTAATATCGGAAAATATCGGTATCTGTTTTAAAATTTTTCTTTTCTTTTCATTTCTTTAACCTTTATTTACCCAGGCAAGCGAGTAAGAACAAATTCTTATTTTATTTATTGTCAAAAGTATGCATAATGTTGTGTTAATTCCACAACAAGAGATATGTAATGATAATTACCTGAAATTATTCAGTTTTTTTGGGTGGGGGGGGGGGGGGGGACCCCGCATATATAAATTAAGAGTTGGACAATATCGGTAAAAAAGCCAATAGCGAACATCCCTAGTTATTAGTGAAATATGAGTTTATAAAAATCTGTGCGTTGCATCGGAAACCGGATGATTTAGACTTGATTTCGACTCTTCTTTATTCCAGGGTCCATCGTTCCCAAGCTGGAGGCTGCCATGGCGACCAGGACCCCGCTGACCAGGCCGGCGCGCCTCAAGAACACCGGCGGCGGCACGCCCGACACCGGCACGGCCACCAGGGGCAGGCGTCTGCGGGGCAGTCACGGCGAGCGGGGGGGCGGAGCGAGGGAGCGCTCGCCCTCTTCCTCGTCCTCGGAGGAGACGCCCGCTCCCCACGCCTCGTCCGCCCTCTCGCCCCTCCCTCTCCTCTCGCTGACCTCCTTCAAGGAGGCGGGCGGCAGCGAGCGCGGAGGAGAGAAGGAGGTCTGGGTCTCTGTCTTCAGCTTCCTGGACCGAGCGCAGCTGCTGGCCTGCATGACCGTGTGCAAGGCCTGGTACAGATGGTGAGAGATATAATAATAATAATAATACAGCTGGCCTGCATGACCGTGTGCAAGGCCTGGTACAGATGGTGAGAGATATAATAATAATAATAATAATAATAATAATAATAATAATAATAATACAGCTGGGCCCTGTTTCATGTACGTGGTTCAACTAAGTCGATCAACATGTCCATTATCCAGCTTCAGTTAACCCGATGTTCAAAGCCGGGATTTTCCTGTTTCACAAAGGAGGATTCAGTCTCGTTAACTCAAGCCAGACTTGAGAGTCAGGCTCAAGTCAGGCTAGATGCGCGCTCCCGTTTTAGGTGGAAAGCCAGCACGTATCGATGGCAGAGACCCTGATTCTCAACGGCATTGATTGATTAATTGATTTAAGACTTTATTGACAGATTGCAATAGGCTCAATCGCCTCGCCGACAAGTTAAATGCGTTATCTATAGGCTAATTCTAAGTCCCTCATTACCTCAATCAATCAGATTATATTTCTTTAAACTTGCCTGCTGGATTGAATAATCAAATGAGATCTTGCTAGCGAAAATTATTAGTTAACTGTTATACAGAATTACGATACGGCTCTCTTACCCATTGATTGATGTATAGTCAATCTTTTACTTATCTTCTCTGTGGTGTAACGGGTTCTTCTTTTGACTTTCACACGGACGACCGGGGTTCAAGGCCCTAGTCTTTTCCTTCTTTTTGCAATATAGGAATAATTCAATTTGGTGCACGTTGAGAGCTATATAAAGAATGACATCCTCAATGCATGTAGATTTATAATATTTTAACTTAAAACCAGGCTACTTTGGCGTATAATCATTAATATTATATTCAAAAAAATCATATTGGAAACACGGGGATTTGAACCCGGGTCGCTGAATTGGCAGGCATGAGCACTACCGCTGGGCCACTGGGCCAGATGGGATAAATTCATTGTTTATACATTAATGAACGAGAGACCCGTGTTTAGAATATCCGTTGTTTTGAATGAAGTTTATCTCTTTATCCTCATTCATTAATGTGACGTCAACGGCTCATTCAATTTCTCAAATCCGTCAAACAGCGCATCTCATCAGACATCTTAATCCCAGTTACAATTAAAATAACCACATCATGTGTACATCGCACGAGCGAGCGCCACCGTCGCCACGGTATATATAACGTGCATTATTTAGGACAAAGTGAATTTAATATCAGCATTTTGGGTCTATTTTACATTTCAAAAGCCCCCTCTGGAAGAATGGAGCACAAAAACGTAATTCAGAATGGTATAATGCAGATCGTAGACTGTGGGAATAGTTTCAGGAAACGGGCTGTCACTTCTTTGCGGGGGCGTGGCGATAGTTCAGGCTAACTTGAACTTGAACTCTGCTTTCGACCAGGCTCAAACTTTTGGATATGTTGTCATGGTGATTTGGAAAATCCAGGTACATGAAATCGGAAAGTCAGGCTAACCCAGTTATCCAGCTAAAGTTATCCGGCTAACTCGGTTATCCCGGTACATGGAACGGGGCCCTGGCCTGCATGACCGTGTGCAAGGCCTGGTACCGGTGGTGAGAGATATAATAATAATAATAATAATAATAATAATAATAATAATACAGCTGGCCTGCATGACCGTGTGCAAGGCCTGGTACCGGTGGTGAGAGATATAATAATAATAATAATAATAATAATAATAATAATAATAATAATAATACAGCTGGCCTGCATGACCGTGTGCAAGGCCTGGTACCGGTGGTGAGAGATATAATAATAATAATAATAATAATAATAATAATAATAATAATAATAATAATAATAATAATAATAATAATAATAATAATAATAATAATAATAATAATACAGCTGGCCTGCATGACCGTGTGCAAGGCCTGGTACAGATGGTGAGAGATATAATAATAATAATAATAATAATAATAATAATAATAATAATAATAATACAGCTGGCCTGCATGACCGTGTGCAAGGCCTGGTACCGGTGGTGAGAGATATAATAATAATAATAATAATAATAATACAGATGTTTGATTTCTTTATTTGATTTTAAATCTTTATTTCGTACATGTAAATAAATACAAACAATATCAAATCAAAACAAATCATTGATCTCAAGAAATTAAATAATAAAAATAAATAAACAAAAGCAAAACATAACTCAATTTACTCAATGTTCGAAAAGGAGTAGGAAGAAGTATACACTTATTTGATCATTTCCTTATACATCAGTTTGAATTGTCTCATGTTTGGACATTGCTTTAGCATGTTGATGTCAGATATATAATACAGATGTTGATGGTAAGATATATAACGTCGGTGACCAATTGCAGCCACTCTTATTGTCTGGGACCAAGTACGGCCACGCCCCACTCCCAGTAAAAAGTGGGAATCTCTAGAATGGGTTTGGGGGGCGTCTTCCTTAATGACAAGCAAGCAGTGCAAGAATGTACCGTAGTGGCGTGCAGTAATGCGCCTTTCATTTTCCTTCGCCCAGGTGCGTGCACGTGCACCGGCGGCGGCGGCGTGCTCGCTCGGCTCAGGTGCGTGCGTGCGCCGGCGTGCCCGCGCATGCGCATGAGATCCCACCTTGGTTCGACACACACATTATTGGTTCAATTTGTGGTTATTAACACGCTTTGGCTTTGCACGCCAATTTGAATTTGGTTAATCACCATACACGTGATGGACGCAGCAGGCGATCACTCATATTGTTATTCCGCTGCGCCGAGGTACAATGATTGATTGATTGATTGATTGATTGATTGAGCAACATGAGCTAACTGGCTGAGCTAACATGGAGCTAACACGCAGCTAACATGAGCTAACTGATGCATTTTATTACATGCTGTGCATTTAGACCTTTTACTGTGGTTCAACAGTTTTAGTAGCAGTGTGCACAGAACCAGAGCATTTAGACCTTTTACTGTGTTACTGACATGAAGATGGAACACATTTTTGTTGTTAATATTATTTATATTACTGGTAGTTCATACAAGACTTTCTTTGTAAAATGTGTCATAATGACTGTAGCATTTGTGTGTGTGTAACGTACACTGTAAAAAATAAATGTTTTTTCACAGGAAATTCACTATTATTTTACAGATTACTTTTGTTTTTCTACTTTAAGTGTAAATGCCATACAAATATAGTAAATTACCTTTTATCAAACTATTAACCATTAAATAAATGTTGTAATTCCTTCATAGTTAAATACAGTAGAGGTTGCATACTTCATTATCTAAATATGGTAAGTTAAGAGTGTTGTGTTCACTCATAGTTAAAGACTGTAGAGGTTGAGTACTTCATTATCTAAACATGGTAAGTTAGAGTGTTGTGTTCATTCATAGTTAAAGACAGTAGAGGTTGAGTACTTTATTATCTAAATATGGTAAGTTAGTTAGAGTGTTGTGTTCAGTCAGACAGTAGACAAGTAGAGGTTGAGTACTTTATTATCTAAACATGGATTGATTGATTGATTGAAAAGTTTATTAACAGATTGCAGAATGGGTACAGACAGTACAGCTCAATACATACAATTGTTAAGGGGATGCAGACCAGAGAAAGACTTTCGTCTTGTTTACATCAGGGTCCCCCATTTTCAATTCATATATGACATACATGACATACAGATAGACAGTACTGCTACATCATCTATACATTTATGACATATCAGATTTGCAAATACAGTACTGTTTGTGATACAAAAGTGTCCAGAAAAAGGAGTGTATATACATTTGGCGTAGAAACTGTACATTGGTGAGTTAGAGTGTTGTGTTCATTCATAGTTAAAGACAGCCGAGGTTGAGTAGTTTCTTCTGATATTCCATAGTAAAGTACACGTTAACGTTACAATGTGTTGGGTTCACAACAGCGTTTAGTCCGACGACGCGTCGCGATAATATACTATATTCGCGAAGTACACGTTAACGTTACAATCGTCGCGATAATATACTATATTCCATAGTAAATTACACGTTAACGTTACAATGTTGCGTTGTGTTCACTCATAGTTAAAGACAGTTGTGTTCACTCATAGTTAAAGACAGCCGAGGTTTCAAGTGATTCGTTGCAATGTACGCGGAAATGCCATAGCATTTGTCTAAGCGGGGCCTGAAAAGAAAGGCGCTTTACCGTACTGGCGTGCGGTGACGAATGCGGAAGCATTTTTGCACTGCTTGCTTATCATTAAGGAAGACGCGTTTGGGGCGACGCTGTATACGGAAGTAGCTCTCAAGGTGACGATTAGACAACACTTTTCTGTTGTCAGTAGATGGCAGCATTGGTTTAAAATTAAAGGCTGAAAATGTTGAGAACTACAACACTGCATTTCCCAAGAGCGTTAGCACAGGTCGCAGGTCACTGGGATGTGTCTATATTCTCCGACGTGATCTGAACGGCGTTAAACTATTACTGCGACCTCGGTATAGCGACCGAGAATGGCCAACTAATTATCTTAACAAAAGTGCGCTGGTAGCGTTACATATGTTGTCTAAAGGGGGACATATGGTACAATTTAAGATTCTAATGATAATCGGCATATAAAGGACAACATAAAGCATCGTTAATTTGTAAGAAACCTCAATGAAAACGGCGCAGGGTGCTATTGTTATGAAAATGTGATAGAAGCCTATAAAAATGTGGACGCATTTGGCCTACGTTCCGTTAATACAGATGTTGATGGTAAGATATAATTATAATTAGAGGTGTGTGTGTGTGTGTGTGTGTGTGTGTGTGTGTGTAGGAGCTGTGACAAGCGGCTGTGGTCCAGTATAGACGTGAGTCGCTGCTCTCCCATCTCCAACCAGGCCTTGGCCGGCATCATCAAGCGCCAGCCGAGCGCCGTGGACCTCAGCTGGACGCCCCTGAGCAAGAAGCAGCTCACCTGTCTGCTGCTGCGGCTGCCTGGTACTGTACTTACTGTACATACTGTACATATATACACAGTTAGACTGCCTTGTACTGTACATACTGTACATACTGTACATATATACACATACTGCCTGGTACTGTACATACTGTACATATATACACAGTTAGACTGCCTTGTACTGTACATACTGTACATACTGTACATATATACACATACTGCCTGGTACTGTACTTACTGTACATACTGTACATATATACACAGTTAGACTGCCTGGTACTGTACATACTGTACATATATACACAGTTAGACTGCCTGGTACTGTACTTACTGTACATATATACATATATAAACAGTTAGACTGGTACATTACATATATACATATATACACAGTCAGACTGGTACATTACATATATACATATATACACAGTCAGACTGCCTGGTACATTACATATATACATATATAAACAGTTAGACTGGTACATTACATATATACATATATAAACAGTTAGACTGGTACATTACATATATACATATATAAACAGTTAGACTGGTACATTACATATATACATATATAAACAGTTAGACTGGTACATTACATATATACATATATAAACAGTTAGACTGCCTGGTACATTACATATATACATATATACACAGTCAGACTGCCTGGTACATTACATATATACATATATACACAGTTAGACTGGTACATTACATATATAAATATATAAACAGTTAGACTGGTACATTACATATATACATATATAAACAGTCAGACTGCCTGGTACATTACATATATACATATATACACAGTTAGACTGGTACATTACATATATACATATATAAACAGTTAGACTGGTACATTACATATATACATATATAAACAGTCAGACTGCCTGGTACATTACATATATACATATATAAACAGTTAGACTGGTACATTACATATATACATATATAAACAGTTAGACTGGTACATTACATATATACATATATAAACAGTCAGACTGCCTGGTACATTACATATATACATATATAAACAGTTAGACTGGTACATTACATATATACATATATAAACAGTTAGACTGGTACATTACATATATACATATATACACAGTCAGACTGCCTGGTACATTACATATATACATATATAAACAGACTGGTACATTACATATATACATATATACACAGTTAGACTGGTACATTACATATATAAACAGTTAGACTGGTACATTACATATATACATATATAAACAGTCAGACTGCCTGGTACATTACATATATACATATATAAACAGTCAGACTGCCTGGTACATTACATATATACATATATACACAGTCAGACTGGTACATTACATATATACATATATAAACAGTTAGACTGGTACATTACATATATACATATATAAACAGTCAGACTGCCTGGTACATTACATATATACATATATACACAGTCAGACTGGTACATTACATATATACATATATAAACAGTTAGACTGGTACATTACATATATACATATATAAACAGTTAGACTGCCTGGTACATTACATATATACATATATAAACAGTCAGACTGCCTGGTACATTACATATATACATATATAAACAGTCAGACTGCCTGGTACATTACATATATACATATATAAACAGTTAGACTGGTACATTACATATATACATATATAAACAGTTAGACTGCCTGGTACATTACATATATACATATATAAACAGTCAGACTGGTACATTACATATATACATATATAAACAGTTAGACTGGTACATTACATATATACATATATAAACAGTCAGACTGCCTGGTACATTACATATATACATATATACACAGTTAGACTGGTACATTACATATATACATATATAAACAGTCAGACTGCCTGGTACATTACATATATAAATATATAAACAGTTAGACTGGTACATTACATATATACATATATACACAGTTAGACTGTCTGGTACATTACATATATACATATATAAACAGTTAGACTGGTACATTACATATATACATATATAAACAGTTAGACTGGTACATTACATATATACATATATACACAGTTAGACTGTCTGGTACATTACATATATACATATATAAACAGTTAGACTGGTACATTACATATATACATATATAAACAGTTAGACTGGTACATTACATATATACATATATAAACAGTTAGACTGGTACATTACATATATACATATATAAACAGTTAGACTGGTACATTACATATATACATATATAAACAGTCAGACTGCCTGGTACATTACATATATACATATATAAACAGTCAGACTGGTACATTACATATATACATATATAAACAGTCAGACTGGTACATTACATATATACATATATAAACAGTTAGACTGGTACATTACATATATACATATATAAACAGTTAGACTGCCTGGTACATTACATATATACATATATAAACAGTCAGACTGGTACATTACATATATAAATATATACACAGTTAGACTGGTACATTACATATATACATATATACGCAGTTAGGCTGCCTGGTACATTACATATATACATATATAAACAGTTAGACTGCCTGGTACATTACATATATACATATATAAACAGTTAGACTGGTACATTACATATATACATATATAAACAGTTAGACTGGTACATTACATATATACATATATAAACAGTCAGACTGCCTGGTACATTACATATATACATATATACGCAGTTAGGCTGCCTGGTACATTACATATATACATATATAAACAGTTAGACTGGTACATTACATATATACATATATAAACAGTTAGACTGGTACATTACATATATACATATATACACAGTTAGACTGGTACATTACATATATACATATATAAACAGTTAGACTGTCTGGTACATTACATATATACATATATAAACAGTTAGACTGGTACATTACATATATACATATATAAACAGTTAGACTGGTACATTACATATATACATATATAAACAGTTAGACTGGTACATTACATATATACATATATACACAGTCAGACTGCCTGGTACATTACATATATACATATATAAACAGTTAGACTGGTACATTACATATATACATATATAAACAGTTAGACTGGTACATTACATATATACATATATAAACAGTCAGACTGCCTGGTACATTACATATATACATATATAAACAGTTAGACTGGTACATTACATATATACATATATAAACAGTTAGACTGGTACATTACATATATACATATATAAACAGTTAGACTGGTACATTACATATATACATATATAAACAGTTAGACTGGTACATTACATATATACATATATAAACAGTCAGACTGCCTGGTACATTACATATATACATATATAAACAGTTAGACTGGTACATTACATATATACATATATAAACAGTTAGACTGGTACATTACATATATACATATATACACAGTTAGACTGTCTGGTACATTACATATATACATATATAAACAGTTAGACTGTCTGGTACATTACATATATACATATATAAACAGTTAGACTGGTACATTACATATATACATATATACACAGTCAGACTGCCTGGTACATTACATATATACATATATAAACAGTTAGACTGGTACATTACATATATACATATATAAACAGTCAGACTGGTACATTACATATATACATATATACACAGTTAGACTGGTACATTACATATATACATATATAAACAGTCAGACTGGTACATTACATATATACATATATAAACAGTCAGACTGGTACATTACATATATACATATATAAACAGTTAGACTGCCTGGTACATTACATATATACATATATACACAGTTAGACTGGTACATTACATATATACATATATACACAGTTAGACTGCCTGGTACATTACATATATACATATATAAACAGTTAGACTGGTACATTACATATATAAATATATAAACAGTTAGACTGGTACATTACATATATAAATATATAAACAGTTAGACTGGTACATTACATATATACATATATACACAGTTAGACTGGTACATTACATATATACATATATACACAGTTAGACTGCCTGGTACATTACATATATACATATATAAACAGTTAGACTGCCTGGTACATTACATATATACATATATACACAGTTAGACTGGTACATTACATATATACATATATAAACAGTTAGACTGCCTGGTACATTACATATATACATATATAAACAGTTAGACTGCCTGGTACATTACATATATACATATATAAACAGTCAGACTGGTACATTACATATATACATATATAAACAGTTAGACTGGTACATTACATATATACATATATAAACAGTCAGACTGCCTGGTACATTACATATATACATATATAAACAGTCAGGCTGTCTGGTACATTACATATATACATATATAAACAGTTAGACTGCCTGGTACATTACATATATACTAGTGCTCTCAGGCGATTAAAAAAATTAATCTAATTAATTACAGGAGTTGTAATTAATTAATCTAATTAATCGCATTTTAATCGCATAACCATTCTATGCCTGATATTCTATATTCTATAATCATATTTCAAATTGCATGTGTCCGGATGGCAGAATTCAGTACTGTATCTACAAAACCTTCTGTTTAATCATCTTCCATCTAGGCCTAACAAAATTAATAGTTGGTTTCCGGTTGCCGACCGACCCTGCCGATTTAGGTGCGACCCAATATATTTTATGAGTTTTTTAAAAAAACAAAAAAAAAGAGATCCGATTTTTTTTTTTTTTTTTTTTTTTTTTAAGAATAAAGTTTCATAGAAATCTTAGTCAAACATTTAGTATTATGGATATTAAACATGCTGGCAGAGTACATGCATCCATGTTGTTGTGAACATTTTAATTAAATAAAGAAATTCCCTATCCATAGTCGCCGTGGGAAAGAATAAAATAAAAAAATAAAATAAATTCCCTACCTACCCATGGCCAAACTGACAACCAACAGGAAACCAACAATATATTTTACTTTGCCCTATTAATTTGCTTAGATTTTTCAGGTCTGGTCAATTTGACCATAGTGTTATTCACAGTCAAAGATAATTTTTTTTTTTTTATTGATATTCTCATTTGGTTCATTACAATTGACTCAAGCCTAGTAACAGACAGTCTTTCTGACACTGGGAATACATTCCCTGAGATCCATAGATGTCCCTAGAATCAGATACCAAGAACATGCAAATGGACCATATAAAAAAAAGTCTGTAATGTGTATTCTACGTTCTTATGGAATGAATGAGATACAAAAAAAAATTATAAAAATATAAACAATCCACCAAATAATACCAAACAAAAGTCGATAGCAATTGCAGAATAAGCCAATTTTTCATGGGCGCAACCCACAAATGCATGTTCCTTACAAATGGGGCACCATTTAAAAAGGTAAATAAACAGGCTTTCCAACGGTATAAAATCTATTTCCAAGAAGCATTGTTACAACAGAGAAATAATCTACCAAACACACATTTCTGAACTTTTTGTTCTATGTTTATATCCATATATATGTATGTATATGTATGTATGTAGTGGCCGCTTGTCGCTCCCCAATGAATCGACGAGCTTCACGATGCACCCACTTATATAATTTCCTAACTCGGCAATCGAAGTTGAATGTCCAAGCTGCAGCCGATGTAGTTTGCAGGGTTTTATTGTCAAAAGGAAAGATGAATGATGATGAAGGTTAACAGAACAGTTGTCAGTCGTTTGTTACAGATAAGCAGTTCCAACAATGAAAACGGGTTTGAAAGTGAATCCCCGGCAGGTGCATGGCTAGGCTCGGATTAACAGAGCCTCTTATAATAGAGGTGGTGTGCCCCCTAGTGTTCAAACATGAATACACCATTCAAACATAAATACATGCATTACCATATAATACAACTTCTAATAGGTCGGTTTTGGCTTCTACAATATATATATATAATAGGGCTGTCTTAAATACTTCGAAGCTTCGAAGCTTCGTTCGATGGCACAAGCTTCGAACATTAAAAAAAAATCGAAGTTTAAAAAAAAATCAAAAAAAAATCAAATTTTTTTTTTTTACTTCGATTTGTGTGTGTGTGTGTGTGTGTGTGTGTGAGAACTACCCATCCCAGTTAGGACAGCCGAATCCCGTCCAATCTTTCGCCGTCGACTAAAGACTCACCAACCATTCTTCTTCAACCATTATCTGAAATGATAAAAAAAAATCTAACCTTACTGTCATGCACTTTTCCTAATAAACTAACCTACACTGTAACACGCAACACTTTGATAAACATTGTTACTCAGCTGATAGAGTTGTACCCTTCTTGCTGTCTTGTCGTACAGAACTTGTAAGTCGCTTTGGATAAAAGCGTCAGCTAAATGACTGTGTGTGTGTGTGTGTGTGTGTGTGTGTGTGTGTGTGTGTGTGTGTGTGTGTGTGTGTGTGCGTGTGCGTGTGCGTGTGCGTGCGTGCCGCGCGCGCGAGCGAGCATGGGGCCATTGGGTGGGGCCGGGGGACAAATACACTGGAGGAAAGTAACCCAGCTCAGCACTGCCCAAATTATATCATCACTATTGCCTGTTTGAAGGATATCATCCTCAAATACATATACACCTACATGCCTTGTAGAATTCCACACATAAGAAAGAAAGATACTGGGATGAATAAACACAATAGGAAATAAAATTTAGATAAGGTGCTACTGAGATATTTTGGTGAGTTCTTTGTTTTTTTGTGGAAGTTGCCCTTCTTAAAAATGCATGAACATTCACTGATAATTGGTCTGTAGTGGAGTCTACATGGTCTACATTGCCGGACCGCGTGAATATTAAAGGCAACCAACTTGTGTTCAGCTTTTCGTTCAGCGTTTCTCTGATTGGCCACACGGCCAATCAATCAATCCACTAGCACACGCCCTCGCGCAAAGAGAGACGCGGCAAAAGCGCTGGTCGAACCAGCGGTGTTCTGTTGTGTGACTGTACTCTAGTCTACAGCGGTGTTCTGTTGTGTGACTGTACTAAACACTTCCACCACATGACCGACATTTGACATACAGTACACCTCCTATCTATGTTGGGATTATGTTTGGTCATGACAAAACAATAAAAATCGCTACTGTTAGTAAGCTGCCACCACCCACTTCAATGACAGAGCTCTCATATTTGCGAATGCATAAACTATATCTTAAATTATGGCGATGTGTCTAATATGGCTGTCGCGAAGTCATTGATAAGCGACAGCCATATTAGACACATAGCCACAATTTAAGATATAGTTTATGCATTCGCAAAATATGAGAGCTGCGTCATTGAAGGGCTTCGTTCTACAACGGAGCACGGTCGCTGCTGCTGGAGCTGGACCGAGTAGAGCCGGCGGCGGTGCACGGAAGCCGGGGACTAACCACCGCATCGCCCCGCTGACGTTAAAAACGCGAAATAACGTTACTGATGTACAGTGACACCCAGAGTTTCTAGTTACAGTAGTGACGCGTGACTCGAGATAGTCCTAACACTAGTCTGTAACAGTGTTTATTATTAAGAGTCAGATAGTCCTAACAGTGTTTATAGTCCTAACACAGTGTTTATTAGTAAGAGTCAGATAGTCAGTGTTTATTATTTCATAACTGTATGGGCTTTGTTTATACATGTACAGTGACGAGTGAATCTAACTTTGGTTGTTAAAAACGCGAAACATAATAATCAGTCAGCAGCGCTCCACTGCTACCGCAGCCCAACACAAGTGCGTTGGAACAGCAGCCCAACACTACACAAGTTGGTTGCCCGCGCTGCCGCGCTTGCTCTTTGGATTTCATTTGGGACGTGGGACGGCTGCGCTTGCCTGCGCGTGGGGGCGGGGGGGCGCGGCCAATCAGAGAAAAGCCGAACACAAGTTGGTTGCCTTTAATATTCACGCTGCCGGACCATGTAGAATCCGGACCTTGTAGACTGACATAATTCTGTGCATAGTTTAGTCTACACAGGCCATATTTCAAATAATCAAAATCTTACTTCATTCATCTTAAACATTCTTGATTTGGGGGATTGGTAGTTCCCATGAAATCTGAAGTTCAAACGACAACAGCGATCCACCTTGAATTAAATCACACAGCCGAGTGAAACCTTGTTGGCTCAGTCACGAAAGGGGCTACTTAATTAATTAATCCAACCCACTTTATTTATAGAGCACATTTAAAAACAACAAAGTTTATGAAAGTGCTGTACAAGTCCCACAACATGAGATAAAAAATTTAAAAAAAACAAAAAAAAAATCTTCTTTTTTTATTTTCTTTTATTTTTTTTCGAAGCTTCGAATTAAAATCGAAGCTCGGCCCCGAAGCTTCGATTGCCAAAAAAAGCTTCGAAGGTCAGCCCTAATATATAAACAGTTAAAGGGGAACTCCACTTTTTTTTGGAAATTAGCTTATTTAACATCTTCCCTGGAGTTAGACAAGAAGATACATACCTTTTTTGTCTCTGTGCGTGCATTTTAGCTTTGGGAATAGACGCTCCGTTAGCATAGCTTAGCTTCATCACTGGAAGTGAGGCAGGACAGTAGCCTTACAGTGCCTTACAGTGTATTGCAAGGTCTGACATTGACCAAACTTGATATGCATGACCTTGGTGGGCTCTAGGTCAACTCCTGAAAAGGGGGTCAATGTCAGACTTTGCAATCAAAAGTTAGGGGGCTAATAACCCTTGCCATAATTTCAGTGCGCCCCCTAACTTTTGACTTTGACCCTAACTTATCTCTGTATGTCTTCCTCTCTCCCCCCCCTCTCCTCTCTCCTCTCCCCCCTCTCCTCTCCCTCCCCTCTCCCCCCCCCCCCCTCTCCTCTCTCCCCCCCCTCTCCTCTCTCCCCTCTCTCCTCTCCCTCCCCTCTCCCCCCCCCTCTCCTCTCTCCCCCCCCTCTCCTCTCTCTCCCCTCTCTCCTCTCCCCCCCCTCTCCTCTCTCCCCCCCCTCTCCTCTCTCCCCTCTCTCCTCTCCCCCCCCTCTCCTCTCTCTCCCCTCTCTCCTCTCCCCTCCCCTCTCCCCCCCTCCCCCCCCCTCTCCTCTCTCCCCCCCCCCTCTCCCCCCCCCAGGTCTGAGGGAGCTGGGTGTAGCGGGTCTCCCCTGGACCTGTCTGTCTGCTCTGGTGTCTCCGTCTCTCCCGTGTCTCCGGCTGCTGGACCTGCGCTGGTGTGACGGCATCGGAGACGCTCAGATCAAAGAGCTGATCACCCCACCTGGTGACACACACACACACACACACACACACACCCACACACACACACCCCACCTGGTGACACACACACACACACACACACCCCACCTGGTGACACACACACACACACACACACCCCACCTGGTGACACACACACACACACACACACACACACCACCTGGTCAGACACACACATGCATATATACTAGGGATGCCCCGATCACGTTTTTTGCCACCGATCATCACATATTGGCCGATACACTGCAGATACCGATCGTTTTTGGTTTTGTTATACTGTAAAAACTGGGATTTGGGTTAATTAATATTTATTAAATAATTATTATTAACCTATACATAATAAAAAAAAATACTATGTGCCATTTGAAATCGAATTGAGCTGAATTCAATGAATTTAAACCATTTTCATTATCGGTATTATCTGCGACACAACAAGTCAAAATTCTCCGCTCTCGCTAAAGCAGCGTCTCTGTCTGCAATGCATGTCGACTGTGTGTCACTCTGCTTTGGTCCAATCACATTCCCCCACCCACAGTCTGCGAATCAGAGGCAGAGTAGGGCGGGTCTTCACGGCAAACTTGGTTGTCTCTCAGCGACCTGCACTGCACTCACCTGGGGCAGTGTGGCGCATAATCTGGCCAGGTCTTGGGTCTCATTCACTAAGGACTTACGACAAAACGGGCTTTCAAGTTACTACCTGGTAAAATAAAGGTTAAACAAAATAATGTTTATCTATGGTGTAGCGGGGCTCCGTCGTCTCGAGTCTATTACACTTAGTAAGTAACTTACTCTCATGCTCGCTCGCACACACACACTCACGCTTGCACACACACGCTCTCTCTCTCGCACACAAGCTCTCCGCTGAGAGTTGTGTTTCTGTTATGTTTTTATGTTTTTTGCGCGCGTCATCGATCAGTTTTCGCAATCGGCGAGTATGAAGCATTATCGGAATTCCCCAATCTCATATTTATACTGATTATCGGCCGATACCGATCGCTGGCCGATCGTTCGGGGCATCCCTAATATATACATATATATACATATACACACACACATATATAAATATACACACACATATACATATACATACACCATAGCATGTGAGCGGCGCGGGGAGCGGAGCGGGCGGTTTTGACGTGAGCGACCGAGTGGGTTTTAAAATGAGTCGGCGCGACGCCCGGAGCGAGAGTTCTCCTCCGCTCCAATCCACTCCGGGCCGCTCACAGTGGTTTAACACTGTTGATGTAATATATACATGCAGTACAATGCCAAAGCAACAGATGGCGATGTACAAACATGAAGGCCATTTTCAACCAATGAGAAGGGTGAACCTGTGATATCCTGTTCAGGCTTTGTCACTCACATCCTGTTAGAAAAAGTATATGACGCCATTGTTGTTGTCGTTAGCTTACATGCTAACGTTAATGGCAACGACCATAGCATTGTGGCTAGGCTAGCTATCATCGCTTAGTAGAGCTAGTGAATGGATAAACAACGTTATTTAACATTGCAGAATGGGTACAATTACAATACGGCTCAATACAAACAATTGTTAAGGGGCCCAGGGGGTGTAGACTGTTGTAGTTTGGTCAAATCAAGCAAATTTACATCATGCTCCAAAAAAATAAAAATAAATCTGCCGAGCGATGTGGAGCGGGGAGCGCTCGATTTAAGGTGAGCGAGCGGAGAGCGACTTGGGGGCGGGGTCAACATGAGCGATTAGCGGAGCGGAACAAGCCGTCTAGAGCGAAGAGCGGATTTCTCGCCCGCGCCGATCCGCTCACATGCACTGACATACACACACACATAAAGTGTATATACAGAGAGAGGAAGAGCTCATGTTGTATGACTAGTGATCAGAAGGTTTCTTCAGTCTCAAAATAAATAATTGTATTCTTAACTTTAGTGTTAACACTTTCAGTGCCAGTGGACATCAATACTTGAAATCGTGATCAGATAATTGGAATATTCTTTTTGGGGTACATTCTAGTAAAGGTAAGGGCTATATGATATCAATCTTGCGTTGATCCAAGCATGTCTTCGCCTCGATCTGAACGTGTGTGTGTAACGTTATCCCACAACATATGCCGTTGGTGACGATCAAAGCATAAAAAATTTACCCCCCCCCCCCCCCTCTATGATATAGATTTGATTTGGGAATAACAGCGGGTCGGTTACAGTATAATACGGCTATAAGGCTATTCCTCAGCATTTCAGGAATGACCCCAGACCGATCTAAAAACATACTTATATTCACAACGGTATAACGTGTGAATGTATGCATGGGGGGGAAAAAATTCTAACCATAGAATCATACATGGTGACGTCAAGCAAGGTAGTAATACTAACCACCCAGTTCTGTGGAACCTGATGACATCATGAGATGGAAACCAAACCCATGGACATCTGAAATAACTCTCTGTCTGTCCTCTCTCTCTCTCTCTCTCTCTCTCTCTCTCTCTCTCTCTCTCTCTCTCTCTCTCTCTCTCTCTCTCTCTCTCTCTGTCTCTGTCTCTCTCTCTCTGTCTCTCTCTCTGTCTCTCTCTCTCTCTCTCTCTCTCTCTCAGGGTCAGAGTCTAGTCGCAGCAGACTCAGACACCTGGTGACGTTACGTCTGTCCGGCCTGGAGGTCAGCGAGTCGACGGTTCGAGTGCTGCAGCGTCACGCGTCCCAGCTGGAGGTCCTGGACCTGTCTCACTGTCCGCTGGTTGACGACGCCGCCGTTAGCCTACTGGCCGCGCCCAGCGCGCACACCACGCACACACTCACCGAGCTGACGCTAGCTGGTACGTATATATACACACACGCACTCACTGAGCTAATGCTAGCTGGTACGTATATATACACACACACTCACTGAGCTAACGCTAGCTGGTACGTATATATACACACACACACACACTCACCGAGCTAACGCTAGCTGGTACGTATATACGCCAGGCATTAAAGCGTTCCGTCTTGAGACGGATATCCGTCAATTTGATTAGGAGATTCCGTCATTTGATTCCGAGTCGTGACGGATTTTAACCTGAGCCAATCAGAGGCGTCAAGCAGTCATTTGCGAGCAATCGTTTACAGCGCTTTCACCCGCCTCCGCTGTGCTCAGCACCAATGGGAAGCGACCGTTTGCCTTTCAGTTTCTGTTTAGCTCTACTCGAGACCCAGAGTAAACACTGACATGCTGCAACTTTTCCGAGATAGTAAGTTCATTTTACTTATTCTAGTCTAAAGAAACATATATATTACTATTGCTATTGATAAATCTAGGCAAGGTGAATGCCACAAAACGAATGCCTTTTGTTAATCAGAACGTTATTTACGCGACAACGTGTGTTGTTGTTGCGTGTGTGTGTGCTTGCGCCGTTCGCTTTCCGTGTATGATAAATGTACATATGAATGTTGATACATCTAGTTAACGTTAATGCCACAAAACGAATGCCTTTGTTAATCAGAACGTTATTTGCGTTATTATTTGTTTTTTTCTAACGGAAACCTAGGCTACTGGGGGCTGTCTGTTCCGTGTGCCGCAACTATTTCAAAAAGAAAAACAGAAACAACACATTTGTCATTGTCGTGTTACTTCACAGTACCCCCTCCTAATGTACAGTCTCTTCCCCATCATATGTATAATCTCTGTTAGGATCTCTGGGTAACAGTACTGTATATTTGCATATCGTATATGTCACAAATGTAATAGTACTATCTGTAGTATGTCATGTATGTCACTATGAATTTAAAATGGGGGACCCTGATGTAAACAAGACGAACGTGTTTCTCTGGTCTGCATCCCCGTAACAATTGTGTGTATTGAGCTGTACTGTATTGTACCCATTCTGCAATCTGTTAAATATTGATTGATTGTTATTAACAGATTGCAGAATGGGTACAATACAGTACAGCTCAATACATACAATTGTTAAGGGGATGCAGACCAGAGAAAGACTTTTGTCTTGTTTACATCAGGGTCCCCCATTTTCAATTCATCATAACATATATCTGACATACAGATACAGTACTGCTACATCTATACATTTATGACATACCAGATTTACAAATACAGTATTGTTTGTGATACAAAAATAGTCTAAAAAAAGAGAGTATATACATTTGACGTAGAAATTGTACACTGGTGGATGTTGGGTAGGTGGGGGGACTGTACATTGGAGGTGGTTGGGTGGGTGTGATGGGGGGGGGTTGTAAGTAACTGTACATTGGATTATCGACGAAACCTTACTTGGTCCCAAGAAGAGGGTCTTGTGTATTAAATAAAGTTTTCATTCATTCATTCACTCTGGATCTGGTAAATCCAGTAGAAATACACACAATTGTTAAGGGGATGCAGACCAGAGAAAGGCGTTTGTCTTGTTTACATCATCAGGGTCCCCCATTTTCAATTCATAGTGACATTTATGACATACACAACATACATGACATGACATTTATGACATAGGGACATACATGACTTACAGGTATATAGTACTGTTACATTTGTCACATGATATGCAAATATACAGTGCTGTTACCCAGAGATCCTAACAGTAAATATATACGTATGATGAGGAGGAGACTGTACATTAGGAGGGGGTGGGTGGTAAAAAATATATACAAATGGTGGGGAGGAGACTGTCCATTGTTGTTGTGGCATAATTGCGAAACGTGTTTAGTCCCTTGTTTGTATGATAACAAGCCTTTTAGTTCATCGTTCAAAGTAATGGGAAAAGGGTTCTAGCTCGCCATCAATCAGAAGCTAGCCACAAGACTTGCATTCACGCTCTCCAGCACACAGCCTCCCTGCCTGGCACAACAACCACAACAGTAGGGTCTATAGTCACAGTCGGGACAGTAGACTCCCTTAAAACGCTAACGCTATTAAAAAAAAATACAGTGGAGGTTAAAATAAGAATATGACTTTGCCAGAAAAAAAGTTCAGTCAGGAGATTTTTTTTTGCTTTAATCCCTGATATACGCACACACACTCACTGAGCTAACGCTAGCTGGTACGTATATACGCACACGCACTCACTGAGCTAACGCTAGCTGGTACGTATATATACACACACACTCACTGAGCTAACGCTAGCTGGTACGTATATATACACACACACTCACTGAGCTAACGCTAGCTGGTACGTATATATACACACACCACACACACTCACCGAGCTAACGCTAGCTGGTACGTATATACGCACACACACTCACTGAGCTAACGCTAGCTGGTACGTATATACGCACACACACTCACCGAGCTAACGCTAGCTGGTACGTATATATACACACACACTCACTGAGCTAACGCTAGCTGGTACGTTTATATACACACACCACACACACTCACTGAGCTAACGCTAGCTGGTACGTATATATACACACACACTCACTCACTGAGCTAACGCTAGCTGGTACGTTTATATACACACACCACACACTCACTGACCTAACGCTAGCTGGTACGTTTATATACACACACCACACACACACTCACTGAGCTAACGCTAGCTGGTACGTTTATATACACACACCACACACTCACTGACCTAACGCTAGCTGGTACGTTTATATACACACACCACACACACACTCACCAAGCTAACGCTAGCTGGTACGTATATATACACACCACACACACTCACTGAGCTAACACTAGCTGGTACGTTTATATACACACACCACACACACTCACCAAGCTAACGCTAGCTGGTATGTATATATACACACCACACACACTCACTGAGCTAACGCTAGCTGGTACGTATATACACACACCACACCACACACACACTGAGCTAACGCTAGCTGGTACGTATATACACGCACCACACACACACTCACCAAGCTAACGCTAGCTGGTACGTATATACACACCACACACACTCACTGAGCTAACGCTAGCTGGTACGTATATATACACCACACCACACACTCACTGAGCTAACGCTAGCTGGTACGTATATACACACACCACACACACTCACTGAGCTAATGCTAGCTGGTACGTTTATATACACACACCACACACACTCACTGAGCTAACGCTAGCTGGTACGTATATATACACACACCACACACACACTCACTGAGCTAACGCTAGCTGGTACGTATATACACACACCACACACACTCACTGAGCTAACACTAGCTGGTACGTATATACACACACCACACACACTCACTGAGCTAACGCTAGCTGGTACGTTTGTACACGCACACACACTCACTGAGCTAATGCTATAATGCTAGCAGGTACATATATATACACACACACACACACCACACACACACTCGCCAAGCTAACGCTAGCTGGTACGTATATATACACACACCACACACACTCACTGAGCTAACGCTAGCTGGTACGTTTGTACACGCACACACACACACACACTCACTGAGCTAACGCTAGCAGGTACATATATATACACACCACACACACTCACTGAGCTAACGCTAGCTGGTACGTATATACACACACCACACACACACTGAGCTAACGCTAGCTGGTACGTATATACACGCACCACACACACACTCACCAAGCTAACGCTAGCTGGTACGTATATACACACCACACACACTCACTGAGCTAACGCTAGCTGGTACGTATATATACACCACACACACTCACTGAGCTAACGCTAGCTGGTACGTATATACACACACCACACACACTCACTGAGCTAATGCTAGCTGGTACGTATATATACACACACCACACACACACTCACTGAGCTAACGCTAGCTGGTACGTATATACACACACCACACCACACACACACTGAGCTAACGCTAGCTGGTACGTATATACACGCACCACACACACACTCACCAAGCTAACGCTAGCTGGTACGTATATACATACCACACACACTCACTGAGCTAACGCTAGCTGGTACGTATATATACACCACACCACACACACTCACTGAGCTAACGCTAGCTGGTACGTATATACACACACCACACACACTCACTGAGCTAACGCTAGCTGGTACGTTTATATACACACACCACACACACTCACTGAGCTAATGCTAGCTGGTACGTATATATACACACACCACACACACACTCACTGAGCTAACGCTAGCTGGTACGTATATACACACACCACACACACTCACTGAGCTAACACTAGCTGGTACGTATATACACACACCACACACACTCACTGAGCTAACGCTAGCTGGTACGTTTGTACACGCACACACACACACTCACTGAGCTAATGCTATAATGCTAGCAGGTACATATATATACACACACACACACACCACACACACACTCGCCAAGCTAACGCTAGCTGGTACGTATATATACACACACCACACACACTCACTGAGCTAACGCTAGCTGGTACGTTTGTACACGCACACACACACACACACACACACACACACTCACTGAGCTAACGCTAGCAGGTACATATATATACACACACACACACACACACCACACACACACACTCACTGAGCTAACTCACTGAGCTAACGCTAGGTCTGATAGGACCAGATCAGATGACATGAAGAGATTAGGTCTAGGGATGTCCGATATTATCGGCCTACCGATATTGTCGGCCGATATTCAAGTCAAGTCAAGAGTTTTATTTGTCACAGCATACAAGTATGCAATGAAATGCGGGTGGTCTTGCCCGCAACGATGTGCAATACAGTAGTAACAACATATAATAGAATCCAATAAAACAACATTGTGCAATAAACAGGTAACATAGTAGGGCATATCGGTATTTGTACATGTTATTTACAGAGCATGGAGGATATTGGCATTAAAATGTAATATCTGAAAAAATAATAATAATACACTAATTTATTTAACCTTTATTTACCCAGGCAAGCAAGTAAGAACAAATTCTTGTTTTATTTATTGTCAAAAGTATGCATAATGTTGTGTTAATTCCACGACAAGAGATATGTAATGTTAATTACCTGAAATTATTCAATTTTTTGGGGGGGGGGGGAACCCTGCATATATCGGTATCGGTTGATATCGGTATCGGAAATTAAGAGTTGGACAATATCGGTATAGCGGTAAAAAAAAAAAAAAAAACATTTAGGTCTGATAGGTGGGTTACTATTTAATAAAATGGGTTGTATTAAAGATTAAAATATATTGCCCTCATGTGAACCGTCTCTCTCTCTCTCTCTCTCTCTCTCTCTCTCTCTCTCTCTCTCTCTCTCTCTCCAGGCTGCAGTCAGGTGACGGACAGCTGCCTCTCCGCTCTGAAGCGTCTGTCCCGCCTCTCTCTGCTCGACGTGCGCGGCTGTCGTAGCGTCACCCGGCGCGGCCTCGACGCCTTCATCGCCGACCTGTCTCACCTCGCCACCTACTGTCTCACCGAGGACCAGCTGATCCAGAGGATAGACTGACCCCTGTCTCACCGAGGACCAGCTGATCCAGAGGATAGACTGACCCCTGTCTCACCGAGGACCAGCTGATCCAGAGGATAGACTGACCCCTGTCTCACCGAGGACCAGCTGATCCAGAGGATAGACTGACCCCTGTCTCAGTGAGGACCAGCTGATCCAGAGGATAGACTGACCCCTGTCTCACCGAGGACCAGCTGATCCAGAGGATAGACTGACCCCTGTCTCACCGAGGACCAGCTGATCCAGAGGATAGACTGACCCCTGTCTCACCGAGGACCAGCTGATCCAGAGGATAGACTGACCCCTGTCTCAGTGAGACCAGCTGATCCAGAGGATAGACTGACCCCTGTCTCAGTGAGGACCAGCTGATCCAGAGGATAGACTGACCCCTGTCTCAGTGAGACCAGCTGATCCAGAGGATAGACTGACCCCTGTCTCACTGAGTGTCTGAAACGGTCGGACAGAAGCTACGACCTCGCTCTGCAGCAGGTTCACCCAGTAGGTCAAACATCCACAGAGCTTTTAGAAAGATGTGGAATAAAAGTATTGCTTCCCCCCCCCCCCCCCCCCCCAAATAATTTTTTTTGCGGGTCCAAAATGACACGGAGAGACTGACCCGAACTCCACGCTGAAGATGTGACCACCTGACCAGCAGAACCCTTTTGAACCAACGGACCTTTCCTGTTTTAGAAACCCGACAGTGTTTCTAAAACACACACATACACACATACACACATACACACATACACATATACACATACACATATACACATACACACATACACACACACACACACATACACATACACACATACACACACACAATGTAAAGTAAAGTTATTTAAAGCCGCTCTCTGTTGGGCGGTGGGCGTCCAGTGTGATGATGGAAACTGTAGTTTCTTGTGACTGGGTTTTACAGTCGATGTCAAAATTAGTATTTTCTAAGATTTTCGACTTTCTGTTTGTTTTTATAAAGAAAATACAGAAAAACATTAAAGAAATACCAATAAAAAAAGATGTAAATTTAACATAGTTGTGTTTGTGTTGTGTTTGTTGTTCCCGTCGTCTCGTCGGCGTCCCATTGTTTTTATGTCTCTGATGCATTGTTTGAAAGCTAAGATGGCCGCCGTTTGATTGACACCATGCTTTACCTATTACGTGCAATTAAATAGTCTACGAACAGGTCGAAAGGTACCTTGGGAAAAATTTAAAAAAAAATCTAATCTACGAATTCCAATCTGGCTTCAGAACATCCCACTCCACTGACACATGCCTTCTCTATTTAAACGACCACATCAAACAAGAGGTGGACGCGGGCAAATACTGCGGCATGGTCATGCTGGACCTACAAAAGGCCTTCGACACTGTCAATCACTCCATTCTGATTGACAAGCTAAAAGCAATTGGTTTAGCTTGTCAATCAGTGAGCTGGATGCAATCCTACCTGGAGGGGAGAGAGCAGATGGTGGAGGTAAACGGTACCCTATCCCCCCCCCTCACAGTGAGCTGTGGTGTTCCACAAGGAAGCATACTAGGTCCGCTACTGTTCCTAATTTATGCAAATGATGTCGTCAGCTTGTGACTGCAACTTGTTCCTGTTTGTGGACGACTCAGCCCTGCTGGTCTCTGAAAAGAACAAGTTTTGAATTTCCCCAATGGGATCAATAAAGGAATATCTTATCTTAAGTTACAGGTTGAAAAAACCCTCAGCTCAGAACTAGGCAAAATCTGCATATGGCTCGCTGATAACAAACTATCATTACACATGGGCAAAACAGAGTCCATTCTCTTCGGTTCAAATAACAAACTCAGCAAGACCGACGGCTTCTCAGTTACAGTGGGTGACAATATTGTCACAAGGAAAGATGAAATTACCTACCTGGGTTCCATCCTAGAGGCAAATCTTTCCTGTGACAAAATGGCATCCAATGTAATAAAAAAAAGTCAACCAACGAACTCGATTCTTGTACCGGATCTCCTCTCTGGTAAACAAGAATACCCTGAAGACTCTGGCAGGAGCACTCATTCAAGGGTACTACGACTATGCGTGCACCTCATGGTACCAAAGCACCTCAAAGGCGCTAAAAACAAAATTACAAACATCTCAAAACAAACTGGTCAGACTACTGCTTGACCTTACTCCTAGAACCCACCTCACCCCTGCCCACTTTGACAACCTAGGATGGCTTAGAGTAGACGACAGAGTACAGCAACTTGCAATGGGCCTGGTCTACAAGATACACTACATGACCAAGGTACCCATGTACATGTCAAAATACTTCCCAAAGGTCAGTGAATAAATACCACGATCACAACACCAGAGGGAGCTCCACTAATCATGTTAAACCCAGATTCGGCTCAAATAAGGGACTAAACACGTTTCGCAATTATGCCACATCAATGTGGAACGCCCTACCCAAAGCTGTAAAGGAATTTGAATCACTACCCACCTTCAAAAACACTCAAAGAAACCTACGGGAGACTGCAATTCGAAACTGGCCCCTGTAAATATCCTAACCCAACCCCCTCCAATGTACAGTAAATTACCAAGTATGGTCTTGTCAATATTCCAATGTACAGTTTTGCTTGTACAGTTGTACAGTGTCCCCCACCCACCCCCCACTCCTACCCAACCTCCCCCCCCACCCAACCACCTCCAATGTACAGTACCCCCCCCCCACCTCCAATGTACAGTACCCCCCCCCCCCACCTCCAATGTACAGTACCCCCCCCCCCCCCCGCCTGCCCAACCACCTACAATATACAGTTTCTACGTCAAATGTATACTTATTTTCTGGACTCTTCGTATCACAAACAGTACTGTATTTGTAAATCTGGTATGTCATAAATGTATAGATGTAGCAGTACTGTATCTGTATGTCATATATGCAGTGGTGCAGTCGTAATATGGGCCAAGGCCATATTACGACAGGCAAGGGGTGGTTTGGAGGGGGTCCGGCACTTATCACCTAGACTTTGCATAATAATAGGATGCGCGCACTTCTGCCTCAGTGACTAAGCCCAAACGTCGTTTGACCGCATATGCCCACCACTGCACCCCTGCATATATGTTACGAACTTACGATGAATTGAAAATGGGGGACCCTGATGTAAACAAGACTAAAGTCTTTCTCTGGTCTGCATCCCCTTAACGATTGTGTGTATTGAGCCGTACTGTATTGTACCCATTCTGCAATCTGTTAATAAAGTTTTCAATCAATCAATCAAACCTGGCCAATCAGAGCGCAAAACGGGAACCCGGAAACGCGTTGCGTTGTAAAAAGGCTTCAAGCACCCTGGTAAATAAAGGTAAAAAAAAAGAATGGGTTTTCTTGACTCCTTCTGTATCACAAACAGTACTGTATTTGCAAATCTGGTATGTCATAAATGTATAGATGTAGCAGTACTGACTATCTGTATGTCATGTATGTCATATATGTCTATATGAATTGAAAATGGGGGACCCTGATGGAAACAAGACAAACGTCTTTCTCAGGTCTGCATCCCCTTAACAATTGTATGTATTGAGCCGTACTGTATTGTACCCATTCTGCAATCTGTTAAATAAAGTTTTCATTCATTCATTCATTCATTCATTCAGTTTGATGTGGCGCTCCTAGGTAAAGTACCTCCTCCTGGTGGCAGGAGTCGACACTGCAGGTGAATAGGGGAGAATATCCTTTCATCCTATCAGAATGAAATGTCACAATATGGGCATAAATGCAAACATCTTTTGTATTATGACCTTTATATATTGCTATTAAACACAATCTGTTATTTTTTGTTTTTGTTCTTGACTATACGTTTGATAAGATAATATAAACCTTTATTATTACCCCGTAAGGGAGTTCAGGCATCAAAGCAGCAACAGCAAAGACAATGCAGCACAGTAGATGCACAGGTTAGATCCAAACAAGCTGCATCATTAGAATGAAAATACAATAAAACCAAGTAAACACACGGCTGCTTGCCCTTGAAATCTACTCTGGATCTCTGAGTGAGTGAACGAACATAGTATACTCATAGTAAACATAAGTATACTCTACAATATCAATAATATAAATATGTGTGTATGTACAGCCCACCCTGTTATAAATATACAAATAACTATCCTAAGTCTACCCCCGGTACAAATATACCTAACTATCTTATGTCTATTCTCGGTACAATATACTGTAACTATAATTATAAATATAAGTCTGTGCAATATATATACAATACTCTATACTAAGTCTACCTTGATCTGTACATGGAGCATAAGTTATTTGGAACTTTCTGAACCTCTTGTAAATCGTAATATAGATCAGTGTTACTACAATGTGTGCAAACATTGCCAACCAAAGTGTTTCAGCCACAGAACGAATACAAGCAGCTCACTGTTGTCTAGTGTTGGTCAGTCAGTCTTACTGTTGTCTAGTGTTGGTCAGTCAGTCTTACTGTTGTCTAGTGTTGGTCAGTCAGTCTTACTGTTGTCTAGTGTTGGTCAGTCAGTCTTACTGTTGTCTAGTGTTGGTCAGTCAGTCTTACTGTTGTCTAGTGTTGGTCAGTCAGTCTTACTGTTGTCTAGTGTTGGTCAGTCAGCAGGAGATGAACACAGGCTCCAGTCTTACTTACATAACGTTATGACTGCTGACACACCAGACTGGTACCATAACGTTATAGGTTAAAAAAAAGAACACACAAAAACGAATGAAAAAAACTAACGCAAAAAAACGAACGAACTAAAACAAAAATGCAAAAAAACGAACAAACTAAAACGCAAAAGAAATAACGCAAAAAAATGAACGAACTAAAACAAAAACGCAAAAAAAGAAAACGAAAACGAAAACGAAAAAAAAAGCAAAAAAAAGAACGAACTAAAACGAAAACGCAAAAATACTAACGAAAAAAAACTAACGCAAAAAAGGAACGAACTAAAACGAAAACGTAAAATAACAAACGCAAAAAAATTAACTGACTAAAACGAAAACGCAAAAAACGAACGCAAAAAAACGAACGAACTAAAACAAAAATGCATAAAAAAAGAACGAAAAAAAGAATGCAAAAAAATTAACTAACTAAAACGAAAACGCAAAAAAAATAACGCAAAAAAATGAACGAACTAAAACAAAAACGCAAAAAAAGGAACAAACTAAAACGAAAACGAAAAAAAAAGCTAAAAAATGAACGAACTAAAACGAAAACGCATAAAAAAAGAACGCAAAAAAAGAACAAACTAAAATGAACATGCATAAAAAAAAGAACGAAAAAAACGAAAACGCAAAAAAACTAACAAACGAAAACGCAAAAACAAAAAATTTAACGAACTAAAACGAACGCAAAAAAAAGAACGCAAAAAAATTAACTAACTAAAACAAAAACGCAAAAAAAAATGTTGGTCAGTCAGCAGGAGATGAACACAGGCTCCAGTCTTACTGTTGTCTAGTGTTGGTCAGTCAGTCTTACTGTTGTCTAGTGTCAGTCAGTCAGCAGGAGATGAAAACAGGGCTCCAGTCTTATGTCCGGGGGCGGAGCTACACATTCATGTATGTTTGGATCAATTACCTTTAACATATTCAAACTAGCCAATTAAAAATGCACACATTTGGATATGATCACTTTTCCCTTTGGTGGAATACGTCAACATTCAATATGATGCATAATTAAATAGTTGGGGTTCGACTAGTCATTTATTTTCTTTTTGTTTTAAATGAGAGAAAGAATAACTGTATAAGGTGACAGGTACATGTCTTCATATAAACATTTAGTAAGTATAAAGTAATTCATCATAAAAATGAGTTACCCATAAAATATAAAGGCTATACATATATAAAAAGAACAACACTTCCACAAGTTCATAGTTTATTAGTATGTAGATTTAAGTATCCCAACAGGACTTGACATAAACATTTGTACAGTAATGATGGGAGACAAGTTATGCAACACCCGCACTCTATTCCAGTTCACTTATCCAAAACGCTTTACAATTTGTTCCTCACATTTGACCCATTCACAGTCTGCTGAGCCAGGGTAGATTTACCTATGGAGTCAATGGAAAGAATACAGATGCCTGTAAAGGAATGTGAATCCCTACCCACATTCAAAACCGCTCTTAACACTTTGAGTGCCAGCCACGCGTTTTGTCGTTAGTTCATGCCGACGCATGGCTGGTAATCAAAGTGTTAAAGAGCACCTACAGGGAGGCTGCAATTCGAAACTGGCCACCGTAAATGTCCAAACCCCCCAACCCCACCCCCTCCTAATAGACAGTCTCCTCCCCACCGTATGTATATACTCTCTGTCAGGATCTATGGGTAACAGTACTGTATATTTGCATATCGTATATGTCACAAATGTAACAGTACTATATACCTGTATGTCATGTATGTCCCTATGCCATAAATGTCATGATGTCATGTATGTTGTGTATGTCATAAATGTCACTATGAATTGAAAATGGGGGACCCTGATGTAAACAAGATGAAAGTCTTTCTCTGGTCTAAAGTTTTCATTCATTCATTCATTCACCCTTCTGTCCTGTATTCTCATTCACACCACTAGATGTCACTGTAACCTTTGAGTATTGTTGTTACCTGTAGGGTTGTTGTAAAATAGAAAGGGACAGGGGAAAAAGTGACAAACAGGGGAACAGGAAGTGAGACTGGAAGTCATCCCTGCTGGAGGATGTTGGTTAAAGTGGAGGTTTTGGGGGGAGAGAAGGTCAAGTTAAAAAATATAACACCACATTATACAGCATCGACATTCTCCTATCTCATTCCTTAAAATGCCCGTAATTTAAACTTAAAATCAGATATGGTAGTGAGGGCCTGCAGTTTCAACGTTTTTTGAAGTCCATTCCAGGCAGAGGGAGCAGAGAACATGAAGGCCTTTTTCCCAAACTCTGTGCGGGTTCTGGGTACTAAAGCATATAAATAGTCCTGGCATCGTAAGCTGTAAGATGGGTTTGATGTGATGGTGAGGTATGAACCGAGGTAAAAAGGGAGCTGACTAATTGCTTTATAAATGAAGATGTACCAATGAAGCAGTCAAGGATGGCCAGTTAACTTTAGCGCCGTACAGAGTGCAATGATGGGTAAGTGATCTATATCCGGTAATAAATCTTAATACACCATGGTAAGCAGTGTCCAACATGTGTAGTGAGGTGGAGCAGGCATTCATGTATAAAACATCACCATAATCTAATACTGGTAAAAACGTAGCAGCAACTAGTTTCTTTTTTGCATTAAAAGAAAAGCACGATTTGTTTCTGAAAAAGAAACCCAACCTCACTTTTAGTTTCTTAACCAGGCTTTCAACGTGTGGATTAAAAGACAAGCTGTCATCAAGTAAAAAGCCAAGGTATTTAAAAGTCGACACAATCTGAATTGGAATACCTTGCGATTGGAAAGAATCAACCCAAAACCAGAGCAAATTGGAAAGCTATTTGGCCCTAAACAGAGAGTACACAGTGAATCAAGATTCAAGAGATTTATTAGTCACATACAACACGAGACATGTAGTGAAATGAAGGTGGCCATGCCTGCCTTGATTGTGCAAAAAATACAAATAATAATAGAATAAAATAGAATAGATAATAAAATAGACATGATAAAAAGTACTAAGATAAAAATACAATACAATGATAAGCTTATGAATTAAAGGTAATGAGTCCTATATACACTACTATACAATATACAGTTATACTATATATAACTATACTATACTAACTATACTATACAAAAACATAGTCATGTTTTTTAACGTGACCTGTAGTGTGTGTGTGTGTGTGTGTGAGAGAGAGAGTGCAGGATATGTGTGCGTGTGTGTGTGTGTGTGTTCATGACATTGTGTGTGGAGAGATCAGTGTTTAATGTTCTGATGGCCTGGGGGAAGAAGCTGAGCATGAGTCTCTCTGTTCTTGCTGTGTGTATGCGTAGGCGCTTGCCTGACCGCAGCAGCTTGAACAGGCTGTTGTTGGGGTGGTGAGGGTCTTTCATTATTCTGCAGGCTCTGGATTTGCACCTGCTGTTGTATAAGACCTGCAGGGGTGGTAGTGCAATACCTGTGGTACGCTCGGCTGAGCGCACTACTCTCTGTAGAGCCTTCCTGTCCTGTGCCGTGCTGTTGCCATACCAGGCAGTGATGTTCCCAGTCAGAATGCTCTCTACAGCTCCGGAGTAGAAGGACTGGAGTATCTTCCCCGATACTCTGCATTTCCTGAATTCTCTCAGGTGATAGAGGCGCTGCTTTGCCTTTTTTAACACAGTGTCTGTGTGTTGTCCATGTCACGTCCTCAGTGATGTGGACTCTCAGGTACTTAAAACTGCTCACCCTGTCCACGATAGCCCCGTTTATCCACAGTGGCGTGTGTGTCCCCTGCTGTCTCCTCCTAAAATCCACGATCAGCTCCTTGGTTTTACCAATGTTCAGGAGTAGGCTGTTATCCCGGCACCAGCGTGCCAGGACATCAACCTCCTCCCGGTAGGCCTTCTTGTCGCTGTTAGAGATCAGCCCCACCACCACTGTGTCGTCCGCAAACTTCACTATGGAGTTGGAGCTGAACCTGGCCACACAGTCATGTGTGTACAGTGAATACACACATGACTGTGTGGCCAGGTTCAGCTCCAACTCCATAGTGAAGAATACCTGAGCACTGTGACTGACCCAAAACTAAGAAGATCCTTGACTAGGTACAGACTCAGCGAGCACAGCTTAGCCATCGAGAAAGGCCGCCATAGGCAGACCTGGCTCCCAAGAGAAGACAGACTGTGCACCCACTGCACACAAGACGAGGTGGAAACAGAGCTCCACTTCTTAACAACCTGCCCACTATACCAAGACATCAGAGACATATACTTCAACCTGCCCACTATACCAAGACATCAGAGACATATACTTCAACCTGCCCACTATACCAAGACATCAGAGACATATACTTCAACCTGCCCACTATACCAAGACATCAGAGACATATACTTCAACCTGCCCACTATACCAAGACATCAGAGACATATACTTCAAGCTGCCCACTATACCAAGACATCAGAGACATATACTTCAACCGGCCCACTATACCAAGACATCAGAGACATATACTTCAAGCTGCCCACTATACCAAGACATCAGAGACATATACTTCAACCTGCCCACTATACCAAGACATCAGAGACATATACTTCAACCTGCCCACTATACCAAGACATCAGAGACATATACTTCAACCTGCCCACTATACCAAGACATCAGAGACATATACTTCAACCTGCCCACTATACCAAGACATCAGAGACATATACTTCAACCGGCCCACTATACCAAGACATCAGAGACATATACTTCAACCTGCCCACTATACCAAGACATCAGAGACATATACTTCAACCGGCCCACTATACCAAGACATCAGAGACATATACTTCAAGCTGCCCACTATACCAACTACAAGACATCAGAAACATTATACTTCCCACAAATTGCAAACACCCAAAGAGACTTTGAAAACATGGCAAATAACAAAAAACTCCCATACCTACTGGGAGAAATACAAACACAGCAGAAAGATTTGTGAGCTGCTGTGACAAGAAAAGGACATCCAACGGAATACAACCAAATCATAAAGACTGTCAATCACACAAAAGATTCCTTCTGTACTGTACTGATTTCTTTTGATTTTCTCAAAGACTGTCAATCACACATATATTTCTGTACTATACTAATCTCTGTTTGATTGTTTTGCTTGTCTTAACACTGGCTTTGGCAATGTGTATTTCCCATGTCAATAAAGTCCCTTTAATTGAATTGAATTGAATTGGAGAGAGTGAGGGGGGGGGGGGGGATTGAGATTACTTTGAATTGAATTGAATTGAATTGAGAGGGGGAGAGAGAGAGCGAGAGGGGGGAGAGAGAGAGAGGGAGAGAGAGACACACAGAGAGAGAGAGAGAGGGGGGGCGGGCTACAGGGGGTCTTCAACAGTTACATGCTAATGACAAACAGCTCTGAGGGCAGCGACTTGTGGAGGTGACAAAGCCTCATCACAAACATTACCATATGCATAACACACGCGCACACACACACACACACACACTTAATTAATGTTCATAGCGTTCCAACCTGAGCCATTTGCCTGCTCCCCCCTGTGTGAAAGTTAAATGGTTTAGCACGATGATAACAAACTGTATGAAACCTCAGATTGAGTGGTAGGCCCTGTTAAAGGCGCCGTTGTTTTTAACCTGAAAACAGTAAACTACAGATCACTCACAGTAAACATTTAGCTATAGTCAAAATCTAAAATCACAAATAAGAATACAAATACAGTCTGGGATATACATTCTGAATATGTATTTTCATTCGAAAATATACAGTAAATGTACAGTAATACTTATTATTATTATTATTATTATTATTACTACAGTAATACAAGTAAAACGTGAGTAAAAAGTCTGAGAAGGACTCGAGCGACAACATCATTCGAAAATAGCTGATAGTGGTAACAGATCACACCCATCCCACTAAAGGAACTATTATATGGGGAGCCACAAACTAGAATTTGCTACCTTCACAGCTCAAATGCATCAGTAGCCGATACAATTTTAAGAAAAAACTCAAATCATGGCTCCTCGACAATGTCAAAAACTAGATTTTATAATGCATGAAAATGTTGTCTGATACATTGTTGCCTGTGGCTATGTTTGTACTGCATTTAAAATGTTCACGTCTATGTAGTTTGTCAAATTGTTATTTGTGGTCATGTGTTGTATCGCTCGTCTGTCTGAGACCAAGGACCACAATGGAAATAAATCTTGACTTTTTTGTGTAGCATCCTTGACGTTTTTCTGGAATCTTGTATTTTTTTTTAAATGTCAAATAAAATAAAATAAAATCAATCTCTGAGTGGAACAAGATGGCCTCCTCCTGAATTGTGGTAATTCAGTCACAGGCTCCGTTCACACATGGCGTTCAAGGGTCCTGGATCACAGATCTTGCTTCCCACGCTCAATATGCAACATTTTTTATAACATTTTTAATTTTAAGCCTCTGGGACAATCATTTACAACAATTCCGTTTAGCCGTTCTGGTCTTGACGTTACATGCAGCATATCACCAGTGTTTAAGCACTTTCTTGCTGTTGTAAGCAAAGCATTTCACTCCAATAGCAGGAATATATAATAATATATTGTTGTAAGCGAAAGCATTTCACTCCAATAGCAGGAATATATAATAATATATTGTTTTAAGCAATGCATTTCACTCCATTAGCAGGAATATATAATAATATATTGTTGTAAGCAATGCATTTCACCCCATTAGCAAGAATATATAATAATATATTGTTGTAAGCAATGCATTTCACCCCATTAGCAAGAATATATAATAATATATTGCAAACACCCAGCGATCAATTTACTTGATACTATCTTCTTCTGACGTGTTCAAATCGTAGCTAAATGGTAAATGGACCACATTTATATAGAGCGATTTATGCCTCACATTCACATACTGACAACCATCCAAAGTTAGGCCCTGACTGCTCCAGGGGAGGTGGTTGGCAGCTTGCATGGTCGTCAGTATGTGAATAGAGTGGTAGAGTCATCTGAAGGTTTCCGGTTTGATTACGTTTTTTCAAAGAAAACAGAATCAAACCAGAAACCTTTAGATTACTCTACCACTCTACCTCCTGAGACACTGTCTAACCCTGACCTTCTGATTACCAGACGACCTGCTCTACCTCCTGAGACACTGTCTAACCCTAACCTTCTGATTACCAGACTCTACCTCCTGAGACACTGTCTAACCCTAACCTTCTGATTACCAGACGACCGCTCTACCTCCTGAGACACTGTCTAACCCTAACCTTCTGATTACCAGACTCTACCTCCTGAGACACTGTCTAACACTAACCTTCTGATTACCAGACGACCGCTCTACCTCCTGAGACACTGTCTAACCCTGACCTTCTGATTACCAGACGACCGCTCTACCTCCTGAGACACTGTCTAACCCTAACCTTCTGATTACCAGACTCTACCTCCTGAGACACTGTCTAACTCTAACCTTCTGATTACCAGACTCTACCTCCTGAGACACTGTCTAACACTAACCTTCTGATTACCAGACTCTACCTCCTGAGACACTGTCTAACCCTAACCTTCTGATTACCAGACGACCGCTCTACCTCCTGAGACACTGTCTAACTCTAACCTTCTGATTACCAGACGACCACTCTACCTCCTGAGCCACTGTCTAACCCTAACCTTCTGATTACCAGACTCTACCTCCTGAGACACTGTCTAACCCTAACCTTCTGATTACCAGACGACCGCTCTACCTCCTGAGCCACTGTCTAACCCTAACCTTCTGATTACCAGACTCTACCTCCTGAGACACTGTCTAACCCTAACCTTCTGATTACCAGACGACCTGCTCTACCTCCTGAGCCACTGTCTAACCCTAACCTTCTGATTACCAGACGACCGCTCTACCTCCTGAGACACTGTCTAACCCTAACCTTCTTATTACCAGACTCTACCTCCTGAGACACTGTCTAACCCTAACCTTCTGATTACCAGACGACCGCTCTACCTCCTGAGACACTGTCTAACTCTAACCTTATGATTACCAGACTCTACCTCCTGAGACACTGTCTAACCCTAACCTTCTGATTACCAGACTCTACCTCCTGAGACACTGTCTAACCCTAACCTTCTGATTACCAGACGACCGCTCTACCTCCTGAGACACTGTCTAACACTAACCTTCTGATTACCAGACTCTACCTCCTGAGACACTGTCTAACACTAACCTTCTGATTACCAGACTCTACCTCCTGAGACACTGTCTAACTCTAACCTTCTGATTACCAGACTCTACCTCCTGAGACACTGTCTAACCCTAACCTTCTGATTACCAGACTCTACCTCCTGAGACACTGTCTAACTCTAACCTTCTGATTACCAGACTCTACCTCCTGAGACACTGTCTAACCCTAACCTTCTGATTACCAGACGACCGCTCTACCTCCTGAGACACTGTCTAACCCTGACCTTCTGATTACCAGACGACCGCTCTACCTCCTGAGACACTGTCTAACACTAACCTTCTGATTACCAGACGACCGCTCTACCTCCTGAGACACTCTAACCCTGACCTTCTGATTACCAGACTCTACCTCCTGAGACACTGTCTAACCCTAACCTTCTGATTACCAGACGACCGCTCTACCTCCTGAGACACTGTCTAACTCTAACCTTCTGATTACCAGACGACCTGCTCTACCTCCTGAGACACTGTCTAACCCTAACCTTCTGATTACCAGACTCTACCTCCTGAGACACTGTCTAACCCTAACCTTCTGATTACCAGACGACCTGCTCTACCTCCTGAGACACTGTCTAACTCTAACCTTCTGATTACCAGACGACCTGCTCTACCTCCTGAGACACTGTCTAACCCTAACCTTCTGATTACCAGACGACCTCTCTACCTCCTGAGACACTGTCTAACTCTAACCTTCTGATTACCAGACGACCTGCTCTACCTCCTGAGACACTGTCTAACCCTAACCTTCTGATTACCAGACTCTACCTCCTGAGACACTGTCTAACCCTAACCTTCTGATTACCAGACGACCGCTCTACCTCCTGAGACACTGTCTAACTCTAACCTTCTGATTACCAGACGACCTCATACCTCCTGAGACACTGTCTAACTCTAACCTTCTGATTACCAGACGACCTGCTCTACCTCCTGAGACACTGTCTAACCCTAACCTTCTGATTACCAGACTCTACCTCCTGAGACACTGTCTAACCCTAACCTTCTGATTACCAGACTCTACCTCCTGAGACACTGTCTAACCCTAACCTTCTGATTACCAGACTCTACCTCCTGAGACACAGATTACCAGACGACTGAGATCACTGTCACAGTAGGCTACTTACTTTTCAACTGCAAATGTGTCAAACTTTACACATGCTGATCACCACAGGACTGAGCCATTGACTCCACTTCAAGTGCAAATAGTCCTCGTTGGAGGAGGGGGGGGGGGGGGGGCTTGCATCACGTGGCCCCTCCGGTACACGAGGAGGCAGCCTGTCACATCTTTTCACCTGCCAGCGCGGACTCTCATTGGCGAGGTGTAACGTGTGGGAGGCTCACACTACCCCCGCCATCTCCTGTCTCTGCTGTGCAGGCGTCCCCAACCGACCTGTAGGAGTCGCTGTCCACAGCCGGAGTTGAACCCGGTGTCTCTTGCGTTGGTGACGAGCGCAATGTCCGCTGCGCCACCCAGCCGCCCACTTTTTATTATTTTATATATTTATTAAAAAAAAAGTATTATATTTATATTTATTTTTATTATTATTATTATTATTTGACAAAAAGTGGTATGAAATATGTCGGTTTGGGTTCAATAATATTTCATACCTCTTTGTTTAAAAAACATTTAACTATCCCTTTAAACTATGAGTCAGGACCAGAGGATCACATGACCTTCACGTGACATGGATATAGTCAGATTTGTTTACTAAGAGTGCTAGTATCTCTACTGTATGTATATATCTATAACTAATCATCCCTTCCCCTTAATTGGCTGATATCAATCCCTGTCTCCTGAGCCGTTCAGCCATTGTGTAGTGTGATGTGTGCCTGGTGCCAGTGTATGGTAGTCAGTGTGTAGTGTGGTGTGTGCCTGGTGCCAGTGTATGGTAGTCATTGTGTAGTGTGATGTGTGATGTGTGATGTGTGCTTGGTGCCAGTGTATGGTAGTCAGTGTGTAGTGTGATGTGTGCCTGGTGCCAGTGTATGGTAGTCAGTGTGTAGTGTGATGTGTGCCTGGTGCCAGTGTATGGTAACCATTGTGTAGTGTGATGTGTGCCTGGTGCCAGTGTATGGTAGTCATTGTGTAGTGTGATGTGTGTCTGGTGCCAGTGTATGGTAGCCATTGTGTAGTGTGATGTGTGTCTGGTGCCAGTGTATGGTAGTCATTGTGTAGTGTAATGTGTGCCTGGTGCCAGTGTATGGTAGCCATTGTGTAGTGTGATGTGTGCCTGGTGCCAGTGTATGGTAGCCATTGTGTAGTGTGATGTGTGCCTGGTGCCAGTGTATGGTAGTCAGTGTGTAGTGTGATGTGTGCCTGGTGCCAGTGTATGGTAGCCATTGTGTAGTGTGATGTGTGCCTGGTGCCAGTGTATGGTAGTCAGTGTGTAGTGTGGTGTGTGCCTGGTGCCAGTGTATGGTAGTCAGTGTGTAGTGTGATGTGTGTCTGGTGCCAGTGTATGGTAGTCATTGTGTAGTGTGATGTGTGATGTGTGCCTGTTGCCAGTGTATGGTAGTCAGTGTGTAGTGTGATGTGTGATGTGTGTCTGGTGCCAGTGTATGGTAGTCAGTAACTTGCAATGGGCCTGGTCTACAAGATACACTACACCACTAAGGTACCAATGTACATTACGGGTGTAAAGGTACACGTATCCGTACCGAACCGAACCGTTTCAGTGTGTACCGTACCGTACCGAACGGCTGTGTAGTGTACCAAACGAATACAACGGTATGTTAACCACTAATGACCGCCCACCGGGGGCTGTTTTTTCACAATCTAATATAATAATTATTATTAAAAAAAATTATTTACAAGTCGATTATTAATTTCAATATAGAATATTCGTTGACAGCCCTACAATTACAATTAGTTACTGCACACTACATCACCCCTGAGTGGAACATGGAAAGCCAAACCTTCCCCCACTGTACCGAAAACCCGTACCGAACCTTGACTTCAAAACCGAAGTACGTACCGTACCATGGTTTTTGTGTACCGTTACACCCCTAATGTACATGTCAAAATACTTCCCAAAAGTCAGTGAATACCACGACCACAACACCAGAGGGAGTTCCACAAATCATGTTAAACCCAGATTCGGCTCAAACAAGGGACTAAACACGTTTCGCAATTATGCCACATCAATGTGCAACGCCCTACCCACAGCTGTAAAGGAATGTGAATCACTACCCACTTTTAAAACCACTCTCAAGGAGCACCTACGGGAAACTGCAATTCGAAACTGGCCCCTGTAAATACTCTAACCCAACCCCCTCCAATGTACAGTAAATGTCCTAACCCAGTAATACACGAGACCCTCTTCTTGGACCTAGTAAGGTTTTGTCGATAATCCAATGTACAGTTACCCCCGCCTACCCATCCCCCCCACCCCACCCCACCCCACCCACCCACCTCCAATGTACAGTCCCCCCCCACCCCACCTACCCCACCCCACCTACCCAACCTCCTACAATGTACAGTTTCTTTGTCAAATGTATATACTCTCTTCTTTTTTTTTACTCTTTTTGTATCACAAACAGTACTGTATTTGTAAATCTGGTATGTCATAAATGTATAGATGTAACAGTACTGTATATCTGTATGTTGTGTATGTCATATGTTGTGATGAATTGAAAATTGGGGACCCTGATGTAAACAAGACGAAAGTCTTTCTCTGGTCTGCATCCCCTTAACAATTGTGTGAATTGAGCTGTACTGTATTGTACCCATTCTGCAATCTGTTAATAACATTTTCAATCAATCAATCAATCAATCAATCAATCAATCAAGTTTCAAGTTTCAAGTTTCTTTAATAGTTGTCATACAGAAGTACAGAATACTTTTATACAAAATGCTTCTTACTGTTGCGCTCCAGAGACTGTGCAAGACAAGATAAGTATGAAATAAAATAACATAGTAAAATTAGAAATTAGAAGCTTATGGTAGTCAGTGTGTAGAAGCCTGACTGATTAGGGTCTAGAAGGTCATTCTGTAAGAGATAAGCAGTAAGTTGGTTGGATACAGCACGTTCAAGTGTTTTAGAAAGGAAGGAGAGAAGAGAGACAGGACGATAGTTGCCTATGACGGTGGGGTTCAGGGTTGGTATACATACAGTTCTGCAATCTGTTAATGAAATGTTCATTCAATCAATCAATCTGCATGGTGATTGATTGAATGACATTTTTATTAACAGATTGCAGAATGGGTACAATACAGTACGGCTCAATACACACAATTGTTAAGGGGATGCAGACCAGAGAAAGACTTTCGTCTTGTTTACATCAGGGTCCCCCATTTTCAATTCATAATGAATTTTAAGTAAGGGTGCAACTTGCTCCGTGCAATCCATTCTTTGTGGATCTAGCCCTAAATCTTTGGGTAACATCATCACATCTCATGGCTTCTTGTATCATTGCTATGCCGATGATACTCAACTCTTCCTCTCCTTCCCTCCCTCAGAT
>NW_028174877.1:405000-422500 GCF_963971535.1 Notolepis coatsorum
AAAATTGTACCTCATCCCATTTCTGCTTTGCACTAGATAGTACTGTACATTAGTACACTGCATAGTATTGAGTATTGTATATTATATGGTAACTCAGAACATTGTACATATGTCTATACCGAACACTGTGACCTCATTTTCTTCTTCTAAATTCATGCTATATTATGTTATTATGTTATTTGATACTATCTTGTCTAGCACAGTCTCTGGAGCGTAACAGTAAGAAGCATTTTGTATGAAAGTATTCTGTACTTCTGTATGACAACTATTAAAGAACTTGAACTTGAACTTGAACTTGAACATTACAGCACTAGCCAGGGCTAACTCATGTTGTTAGTGGTAGCCTGTAGGAGCTATAGTCTACATTACAGCGCTAGCCAGGGCTAACTCATGTTGTTAGTGGTAGCCTGTAGGACCTATAGAGTCTACATTACAGCGCTAGCCAGGGCTAACTCATGTTGTTAGTGGTAGCCTGTAGGAGCTATAGTCTACATTACAGCGCTAGCCAGGGCTAACTAATGTTGTTAGTGGTAGCCTGTAGGAGCTCTAGTCTACATTACAGCGCTAGCCAGGGCTAACTCATGTTGTTAGTGGTAGCCTGTAGGAGCTATATAGTCTACATTACAGCGCTAGCCAGGGCTAACTCATGTTGTTAGTGGTAGCCTGTAGGAGCTATAGAGTCTACATTACAGCACTAGCCAGGGCTAACTCATGTTGTTAGTGGTAGCCTGTAGTAGCTATAGTCTACATTACAGCGCTAGCCAGGGCTAACTCATGTTGTTAGTGGTAGCCTGTAGGAGCTCTAGTCTACATTACAGCGCTAGCCAGGGCTAACTCATGTTGTTAGTGGTAGCCTGTAGGAGCTATAGTCTACATTACAGCGCTAGCCAGGGCTAACTCATGTTGTTAGTGGTAGCCTGTAGGAGCTATAGAGTCTACATTACAGCGCTAGCCAGGGCTAACTCATGTTGTTAGTGGTAGCCTGTAGGAGCTCTAGTCTACATTACAGCGCTAGCCAGGGCTAACTCATGTTGTTAGTGGTAGCCTGTAGGAGCTCTAGTCTACATTACAGCGCTAGCCAGGGCTAACTCATGTTGTTAGTGGTAGCCTGTAGGAGCTATAGAGTCTACATTACAGCGCTAGCCAGGGCTAACTCATGTTGTTAGTGGTAGCCTGTAGGAGCTATAGAGTCTACATTACAGCACTAGCCAGGGCTAACTCATGTTGTTAGTGGTAGCCTGTAGGAGCTATAGTCTACATTACAGCACTAGCCAGGGCTAACTCATGTTGTTAGTGGTAGCCTGTAGGAGCTATAGTCTACATTACAGCACTAGCCAGGGCTAACTCATGTTGTTAGTGGTAGCCTGTAGGAGCTATAGTCTACATTACAGTGCTAGCCAGGGCTAACTCATGTTGTTAGTGGTAGCCTGTAGGACCTATAGAGTCTACATTACAGCACTAGCCAGGGCTAACTCATGTTGTTAGTGGTAGCCTGTAGGAGCTATAGAGTCTACATTACAGCGCTAGCCAGGGCTAACTCATGTTGTTAGTGGTAGCCTGTAGGAGCTATAGTCTACATTACAGCACTAGCCAGGGCTAACTCATGTTGTTAGTGGTAGCCTGTAGGACCTATATAGTCTACATTACAGCACTAGCCAGGGCTAACTCATGTTGTTAGTGGTAGCCTGTAGGAGCTATAGTCTACATTACAGCACTAGCCAGGGCTAACTCATGTTGTTAGTGGTAGCCTGTAGGAGCTATAGTCTACATTACAGCGCTAGCCAGGGCTAACTCATGTTAGTGGTAGCCTGTAGGAGCTATAGAGTCTACATTACAGCGCTAGCCAGAGCTAACTCATGTTGTTAGTGGTAGCCTGTAGGAGCTATAGTCTACATTACAGCGCTAGCCAGGGCTAACTCATGTTGTTAGTGGTAGCCTGTAGGAGCTATAGAGTCTACATTACAGCGCTAGCCAGGGCTAACTCATGTTGTTAGTGGTAGCCTGTAGGAGCTATGGTCTACATTACAGCACTAGCCAGGGCTAACTCATGTTGTTAGTGGTAGCCTGTAGGAGCTATAGTCTACATTACAGCACTAGCCAGGGCTAACTCATGTTGTTAGTGGTAGCCTGTATTAGGACCTATAGTCTATCCGAGTGAACCAGGAAGCTTTAGGTCACGAAACCAGAGTTTAATCCACACAACATGCAGGCAGGCAAACAACTCCCAGTTTCCAAATACTGCTGCATGGTCATGCTGGACCTACAAAAGGCCTTCGACACTGTCAATTACACCATTCTGATTGACAAGCTAAAAGCAATTGGTTTTGATAGTTATCAGTGAGCTGGATGCAATCCTACCTGGAGGGGAGAGAACAGATGGTGGAGGTAAACGGTACCCTATCCCCCCCCCCCTCCCAGTGAGCTGTGGTGTTCCACAAGGAAGCATACTAGGACCGCTACTGTTCCTAATTCATGCAAATGACATGTCGTCAGCTTGTGACTGCAACTTGTTCCTGTTTGCGGACGACTCAGCCCTGCTGGTCTCTGACAAGAACAAGTTACAGGTTGAAAAAACCCTCAGCTCGGAACTAGGCAAAATCTGCATATGGCTCGCCGATAACAAACTATCATTACACATGGGCAAAACAGAGTCCATTCTCTTCGGTTCAAATAACAAACTCAGCAAGACCGACGGCTTCTCAGTTACAGTGGGTGACAATATTGTCACAAGGAAAGATGAAATTACCTACCTGGGTTCCATCCTAGAGGCTAATCTTTCCTGTGACAAAATGGCATCCAATGTAATAAAAAAAAAGTCAACCAACGAACTCGATTCTTTTACCGGATCTCCTCTCTGGTAAACAAGAATACCCTGAAGACTGGCAGGAGCACTCATTCAAGGGTACTACGACTGCTTGCACCTCATGGTACCAAAGCACCTCAAAGGCACTAAAAACCAAATTACAAACATCTCAAAACAAACTGGTCAGACTACTGCTTGACCTGACTCCTAGAACCTACCTCACCCCTGCCCACTTTGACAACCTAGGATGGCTTAGAGTAGACGACAGAGTACAGCAACTTGCAATGGGCCTGGTCTACAAGATACACTACACGACCAAGGTACCCATGTACATGTCAAAATACTTCCCAAAGGTCAGTGAATACCACAATCACAACACCAGAGGGAGCTCCACAAATCATGTTAAACCCAGATTCGGCTCAAACAAGGGACTAAACACGTTTAGCAATTATGCCACATCAATGTGGAACGCCCTACCCACAGCTGTAAAGGAATGTGAATAACTACCCACTTTCAAAAACACTCTCAAAGAACACCTACGGGAGACTGCAATTCGAAACTGGCCCCTGCAAATGTCCTAACCCAACCCCCTCCAATGTACAGTCCCCCCCAACTGTTTGTATCACAAACAGTACTGTATTTGCAAATCTGGTATGTCATAAATGTATAGATGTAGCAGTACTGTCTATCTGTATGTCGTGTATGTTATGATGAATTGAAAATGGGGGACCCTGATGTAAACAAGACGAAAGTCTTTCTCTGGTCTGCATCCCCTTAACAATTGTATGTATTGAGCTGTACTATACCCATTCTGCAATCTGTTAATAAAGTTTTCAATCAATCAATCCAACCCAAAACCACAGTCCTCTGTTGTTTTGAAACAGCTGATAGGTGTAGTGTGCACATGGAACAAGTGCTCCAGTCCGCATGTTGTGGTATCCATGTCTGGGTTTCCAGTTCACATGGGACCCGTTCAGAACTGTGCCCACGGGACAGCTGTGCAGCCACTACACTACTGGCTAAGTATAAATTGCATTCCATACAATTTAATGTCAATAAATCCAAACTATCCCTTTAATAAAGAGAAAAACTATCTCCCCATATGAATGAATAAACACACTAAATGAACATGTGATACTTATTGTCATGTTTTTTCATGTGTGGATTTGGATCATTTCAAAGCTCCAACTGTTTATTATTAGTCAATTATCTACTTTGTAATGTAGTTTCCTGTTTGCCTGCAGACTGCACCCCCTCCTCCAACTCACTGTGATGTCCTCGTTTAACCCCTGCTGCCTACAAACTCAGAAGAAACCCTAATTTCAAGGGATTTGAGTCCCATTTGTTCATAATCGTTCATTTAATATACAAAAACGACATAATTCATTATCCTTTTTTTTCTTCCTGATTGCACTCCACACACGGACACACCACTCTTTCATATTTCAACACAAACATGTTTTTTTTGTATTGCTAAGGAACAACCTTTTAAATCGATATCTGTTTGGTTTGTAAGATATGCCAGATGAAAGCGGTTGATTTAATAAATTAATGATAAATAATAGACCGTGTCTAACAACAAGTCGGGATCTAGTTCCAGTGTTTTTTCTCTGACAGCGGATGCATTTTGTTTTCGACTCTTTTCACACAAAGAACCTTTTCGCGCCGTCCGTTTAAAACCCCCCCCATCCGTTCAGCCAACCACAGCAGAGAGAGCCGCGCGCGCACACACAACAACCGCGATGTGCCTGTGACGGGCACCCGCCGGGAGCCAATCGAACCCCTCCGCCTTCTTCTCGTGACCTACATTCGAACGTAAAATGCTAAAAGCGAGGACCAATCCGTGGGCGCGGGAGGAGGGGCCGCGGGCTGAGCGAGGACCAATCCGTGGGCGCGGGAGGAGGGACCGCGGCAGAGCGAGGACCAATCCGCGGGCGCGGGAGGAGGGCCCGTGCGTCGACGTCATGTTGCGTCAAGTTCGGTAGGCCGCGCGGTGAGGAGACAAAACACAGGAGGAGTCAGAGTCTCAGCACTCAGAGCAAGTCGTCTGGCTGGAAACTGGTAAGAAGCTGCTGCCGCGCCGCCGTCTGTCGCAGAGATCTGTGGTTTAAAACAACTATTTCACTTTGTTACATTTAGTTTCTACTTTCGATTTACTGCTGATGTCATTCTGCTGCTCACAAATAACCCAATTTCAACATTTGTGCCTCTTTACGACAAACCAATGCTAACGTTTCACCTTTTTAATTTTAGCTTCGTCAGGCTAACTAGCCTCTGTCGACTTTGCGAGAGTTTATATAATTATTTATATATAGTTATATTTCGATCGTCGTGGGAGTTTCGTGTGTAAATGCTTCTTAACTTGTTGTTAATGCAGGCTGTGTGACTTTTTAAAGGCTGTTAAAACGCGCCACCCTTTTAAACGGGAAGATAGTTTAAGGTGAGCTAGCTCGGTGCTAACGGGCAGCTAACTTAAAATGCTGCGCACGATGCAGAGCCAGCGCCATTAAGCTCCGCTAGCTCCGCATGTTAGCCGCCGCTGTTATCAGCACCCGGGCTGGAAGTTAATAAACACCAAGTGTTTTAATAATAACTTACTGAAACAAGGCCGTCTGGTCCTCGTCGTGTTAGTTTAACGGTGTTAACGACGGTGATAAAACCTAAAGTTTCGTGGTTTTTAATGTTAAGATAAGTTTGGGGCCTGGTCATAGTTTTGGGCGGGAAGGCACAAAATGGCGGCGTCGTTATTGTCCCCCAGAGAGAGCGAAGCGGCTTAACGGTCGGCTTAACACCTCGATATACAGTTTATATACAGGTTTATAACAGTGTGGCCGTGTTCCCTCCAGGTACATCATACTCTCGCAGCACCATGGTGAAGGACGCCCTCAAGCCGCGGGGCAAGACCTCCTCCTACGCCTACTTCGTGTCGACGATCCGCGAGGAGCACAAGAAGAAGCACCCGGGCGCCTCCGTGGGGTTCGCCGAGTTCAGCAAGAAGTGCTCCGAGCGCTGGAGGGTCAGTTACTACTGCTTACTGTGTGGGGTTAATGATATCTGGTGTTTAATAATCATTAGATCTGGTGGCGTTATTATTATTATCTTGTGGCTTATTGTCTAAAACACCGTGTTGGTCTCAGGCCCAGTCACTACTTTACTCTGGTGCTCAAGAAGAAAGGTCTCAAAACTCTTATCAAATCTTTAGTTCCACATATTTTATGTTCTTTAACCAATTAATTATGTTTTCTTGCTAGTTATGTTCTGTAGCGCTTTGTAGATTTGCCCCCTGCAGTTGTAAAGCGCATTAGAAATAAACTGTTATTATTAGTAACTGAGCAGGGGGGGGGGGGCTACTGGCGCCACTAACTGCTTGGAAGGAAACAACAAGGAGGGGCGGGGCTTGGGGAGGAGGGGCGGGGCTTGGCCCCATGCAACAGCTGAAGGTCTAACCCTCCTCCCTGCTGCTGCTGGGCTCAGCTCAGGCTGTGGGGCACAGTGTTGTTGTTGTGTTCAGGCTGCGCTTCAGTGAGGCCAGACGGTGCATCATTTTAACGCGGCCAATTTGATCATTCTTTTGTTTGAGACTACAAACATGGTTCTTATTCCAACGAAGTGTCTTCTAGCTCATTTGACGCTTTCACTGCCACACGACAGCCGGTGAACCCCTTGAAGATTAGCCCTTTACTAGCACATAACCTTCTGTCGTGTGGCAGTGAAAGGGTTAAACGGTACCAATTTGATCATTATTTTGTAACTTTGAGACACTAACATGGTTCTCATTACAAAGAAGGGTCTTCTAGCTCATTTGATGCTTAATTTAAGCGGGGGTTTAGTTTCAAATGGTCAAAATACTATTAGTTGGGGTTATGTTTGGTAGAATAATCAGTGTAGTCTCTATGAAGGAGAGGATTGGCAGGTATAGAGTAAAAATAGTTCTGTCTCTATGCATGCTGGGTATTAGTTTCACAGCAGTATTTGGCTGTTTTGAACGGTGGTGATCATGATGAATCATGTTTTGTTTGGGAGCAAAATGCTGTGGCGAAAGAGTCTTTAATTAATTACACAGTTCTTCCAAGACTGAGGATCTGAACGTTTGTTCCATTTGTTCCACAGACCATGTCTCCCAAGGAGAAGGTGAGGTTCGAAGACATGGCCAAGAAGGACAAGGTGCGGTACGACGCCGAGATGGTCCACTACGTCCCTCCCAAGGGAACCAAGGGAGCCAAGAGAAAGAAGGACCCCAACGCCCCCAAGAGGCCACCGTGAGTGCTGCAGCCAATACACCACAGTTACTGCGTCAACACTTTGTGGCTGATCTCTGGTCCAAGTTTGTCACATATAATGTACATTACAGTGAAATGTTTAGATCTGTATGGCCCTCTAATGTTGTGCTCCACACAGTAAAAAGACCAAATGCAGTACAAAAACGCTGTCTTGTTCTATGATGAGATATTACATGGAACTAGTGTACTTTGTCGACGACTGGCTTGAATTGATATTTATTTATCTCTAACGACTATAAACACACAAACTTGAAATAACAAACTAAATGCAATACAATACAAATAATCTTAGACATGGAAGCAATTGACAAATAATTACATGTGTACTGATGGGTTCTGTTGCGTCTCCAGATCTGCATTCTTCGTGTTCTGCTCGGAGCATCGCCCCGCCATCAAGGCCGAGTTCCCCGGCATCTCCATCGGCGACACGGCCAAGAAGCTGGGCGAGCTCTGGGGCAAGCAGACCCCCAAGGACAAGGTTCCCTTCGAGCAGAAGGCCGGCAAGCTCAAGGCCCAGTACGAGAAGGTATGGATGCGCTATAAATATTTACTCCCACTAGGCGGTGAACGCCGGTGATACACATGCACTTGATTACATAATGGCAAATGAGAGGATCATTCATGTGAACTAGACCCAAAACACACAGGATTTAGTTTGATGACGTCTGCTTGTGAATGGAGAACGGGTGGTACCATGGCGGTGTGGTGGTTTCAAACTGATTTCCATATATAATATAACCATGTTCTGATGCCATGCAGTAATATAATATCCCAAATTGTAAAACACCAGTATCAAATTGCTTTGCTGCATAATGTATTCCTTTATTGATGGCAAAATTCAGGCGTTGTAGCAGCACAGGGGATGCGCTATGGGCAGGGTAATGATGGGACATAAATATGTATTGTATATCTTATACCCAGTTTAATCACTACATTACTGGTTCTTTACTAATCCGGTCCCCTTGGTCCCTGCAGGACGTGGCTGCCTACCGCGCCAAGACTGCCCCCGCCAAGCCCGAAACCGGGAAGAAGGGTGGCCCCGGCCGGCCCAAGAAGGTGGAGCACGTGGCGGCTGAGGACGACGATGATGATGACGACGACGACGATGAGGAGGAAGATTCGGATGACGAGGATGATGATTAGACGGGTCGACTCCTGACCTCTAGTGGCGGGAGTGGTTATTTACAAAACGATGATGTGAAACCTGCAATGCAATGTTTGATCTAGCTCTCTCTCCCCCACTTCTCCTACCTCTCGTAGTTCCATGTTAAAGGACTCGCACCCGGGTTCCCAGTCCGCCACGGCGCTGTGTAAAAAAACCAAGACGTCCCAAGCTTAACCGTACCGCTAACCCACGAGTTTCAGAGCGGTAACGGTCAGATTGTGGATGCCTTGGTGTATTATGTACAGACCGGTCCTGCATTATATAGACCGGCCCTGAGTGAGCGGGAAGGACTCTGAACCCGGGCGTCACAGCGTTCTTTACTAGGAGGTGCAGCTCTGCTCCGTCTTCACCCTGAAGCTGAACACTGCTTCACAACACAGTTGATGGGCGGACGGCCTTTAGTAGTTTCATCCTGGCAGTTTAAGATGGCTTCCATAGAACATGATTAAGTCCACCATGGCTAGCTCCTCAAACATCTTGCCAATAGCAATAATCATAGATTTAGGACATTGAAAACACAAACCACTGCGGGGGAAACGTTTATCCCAATTTCACAATGTTCTATGGCATCCATCTTGTGTTCTCTGCCCAGCCGAGTGGCCATTTTAAGATGGTAGATTAGTGGGGGGGTGGGGTGTTCTGTTTCCTGCGGTTCTGAAGATCCGACCTTGTTCTGTCTCCTGGACGACGTCTTCAGGTGCTTCTTGTGACCCTGCAGGTCGACGCGGCCGCCGTGTACATTTTAACAGCTGAGTTTTCTTGTTCTCTTTTTGAAGCACTGCTTTGTTTCTTAGTGGCTGGTGTTCGTCCTCTCGTCGTCTCACTGCCGCTTCACCAGGAAGATATATCTAGGAGTTGATATGGATTCAAGTTTTCTTTTTGTTTGGTTTTTTTGTAACCATTTTTAAATGTGGAGCTTTAAGGAAAAATACTGTTCTCGGTGTAGAATGTTCTCTTTTTTTTTATAATAAATAAAATTTTGTATATTATGATTAAAACCTTGTCATGCTTTCTTTTTCACTGATCTTAACGGGTGCAGCTGCTAATGATTTTAGAAAGGGGTCTTATGAGTCTTAGGAAGTTACTTCCATGTTGCAATAATGTGTCCTTGAGGTATGAAATCACTATAGTCCTTCATGGTCATGAAATAAATATTAAGTTATATTCAAAGTGCTCTTAACCCATTGAAACATTGTGTGTGTATATGCAGACTATATAATATATATATAATATTAGCAGGTGTTTTATGTCTAAATGGGTTAAATTGGTTTGGAACGTTGTCTTTAAAGACTGCAAGAACACTTGGTTTATTTTAGCTGAAGAGGTTTCTCGGAAATTCAGACTAAAGTGGCCCAGATCTGGTTTCTTTGCTCGTATATCTCTGGCGTAAGACCTTAGGCCTTCAGCTCGGTTGAGGCACGCCAGTCGTCCAGGTCGCCATTCGGTGGCAGCTGCTGTTCCACAGTTTGTAATGGTTCCCCGCATTCACACTGGGCACTGTCCACGAGACCCCACTTCTGCTGCGAAGCGTCCTACGACTGACTGTCCTCGGGCGGTTGACGTTTGTCCTTTGCTTTCGGGGCAGGTGCTGTGTGATCTTCAGCGTAGTGGTGGAGCCTGGCTGGAGCTTCAGACTTCCACTGGTTTGATTGATTCAAAATTGTATTAACAGATTCCAGAATGGGTACAGTACAGCTCACTAGACACTTGTTCTCACTTTCTTTTTCTCTTTTTCCCTCTAAATACAAATACTTTATCTAAAGATGGTAAGTTAGTGTTGTGTTCATTCATAGTTAAAGACGGTAGAGGTTGAGTACTTTATTATCTAAAGATGGTAAGTTAGTGTTGTGTTCATTCATAGTTAAAGACAGTAGAGGTTAAGTACTTTATTATCTAAAGACGGTAAGTTAGTGTTGTGTTCATTCATAGTTAAAGACAGTAGAGGTTAAGTACTTTATTATCTAAAGATGGTAAGTTAGAGTGTTGTGTTCATTCATAGTTAAAGACAGTAGAGGTTAAGTACTTTATTATCTAAAGATGGTGAGTTAGTGTTGTGTTCATTCATAGTTAAAGACCGTAAATGTTGAGTACTTTATCTAAAGATGGTACGTTAGAGTGTTGTGTTCATTCATAGTTAAAGACAGTAAAGGTTGAGTAGTTTCTGGTCATGCATCACATTCACACTCCAAGTGATTTGGGTACATTTTACAACAGCAAACACTACACAAATACTGTCAAACTGAACAGAACAGTCGTATGGTTCCTGTCCTGAAGGGGACTGACTGACGGAACACTGTCCTCGTCTGTCCATCTACACCGTGTCCTATTGCAGTCATGTGGACGTCCTTATTCTATAAGAGTGACCGATATTAGATTAGAGTTCCTACCTTCTGCTCTGCTCTCCTCTGCACTGAAGCAGCATGAAGCACAGAGTATATCTTTATCTCTCTCTCTGTCTCTCCCTCTCTCTGTCTCTCTCCCTATCTGTCTCTCTCTCCCCCTCTCTGTCTCCCTCTCTCCCCCTCTGTCTCTATCTCCCCCTCTCTCTCTCTCTCTCCCCCCTCTGTCTCCCTCTCTCCCCCTCTGTCTCGATCTCCCCCTCTCTCTCTGTCTCTCCCTCTCTCTGTCTCTCTCCCCCCCTCTCTCTGTCTCCCTCTGTCTCTATCTCCCCCTCTCTCTCTGTCTCTCTCCCCCCTCTCTCTGTCTCCCTCTCTCCCCCTCTGTCTCTATCTCCCCCTCTCTCTCTCTCTCCCCCTCTCTCTCCCCCCTCTCTCCCCCTCTGTCTCTATCTCCCCCTCTCTCTCTGTCTCTCTCTCTCTCCCCCCTCTCTCTGTCTCTCCCTCTCTCTGTCTCTCTCCCTATCTGTCTCTCTCTCCCCCCCTCTCTCTGTCTCCCTCTGTCTCTATCTCCCCCTCTCTCTGTCTCTCTCTCTCTCTCCCCCCTCTCTCTGTCTCCCTCTCTCCCCCTCTGTCTCTATCTCCCCCTCTCTCTCTCCCCCCTCTCTCTGTCTCTCCCTCTCTCCCCCTCTGTCTCTATCTCCCTCTCTCTCTCTCACAGCTGCCCTCAACTGGAATAAGACCCTTCTCTCTCCCTCTCTCTCTCCCTTCTCTATCCGTCTCTCTTATTGCTGTTATTTTTGTCCCTTCATTCATCCTCCCTATTTTCTGCTCCTCTTCTTCAGGGTCAGAGGTCAATAGGGGTAGTTCTTGTTGGCACCTTATCCCATTATTATAAATTATTATAATTATTGTTTTATATGATAAAGACTGTTAGAATCATCTGTGTTTTATATGATAAAGACTGTTAGAATCATCTGTGTTTTATATGATAAAGACTGTTAGAATCATCTGTGTTTTGGGGGGGGCGGCTACGTAGCGTAGTGGGCAAGGCGCTTGCCATGAATGACGGAGACGCTGGGCTTACCTGTTCGAGCCCAGCGCTCCACATTTGCTTTCAGTTTAGCTGGTCGTCCGCACTAATACACATTGGCCGTATTAGGGGGTGGGAAACTGATGGGTGGGGATCGGGCGTTGTGGACAGCGACTCCTACAGGTCGGTTGGTGCGCCTGCGCAGTAGAATCAGGAAGTGTCGGGGGCAGCGTGAGCCTCCCACGCGTTACTCCTCGCCACTGAGAGATCGAGCTGCGCAGGTGAAAAGATGCGACTGCTGTTACCTCAAGTACCGGAGGGGACTTGTGCTCTGTATGACTTAGTCCACATTGCAGCCGGCTTGTGGGAGGCAAGAAACAGCGTCCGTGACAGGGGAGGGTTGAATTGGATGATACGAAATTGGGATGGGAGAAAAATATAGAAAATGGGAGAAAAAGTGGATCAAAAAAAGAATCATCTGTGTTTTATATGATAAAGACAGTTAGAATCATCTGTGTTTTATATGATAAATACTGTTAGAATCATCTGTATTTTAGATCTGTAAATACTGTTAGAATCATCTGTAAAATAAATCCGCCGGCCACAGAGCCTTTGACTACCGCGCTCCCTACCTGTGGAATAAATTACCCGCCTTCGACTCTGTCAACGTTTTTAAATCCTCGCTCAAGACCCATCTGTTCTCCTTTGGCCGACCCTGATCTCATTCATTCAGTCAGGATGTCTGTCTGGTTAGTTCAGTTGACTAGAGTAATGGTGGAGCGGATGGGAATAATGATAATAATGCAGGACCTCTTTAGGGGGTCTTTATTCGGCATGCAACGAACTGGACATGCAATTGGAGCGGCACACACACACACATGCATTGACGCCATGGCTGTGGATCCTACAGCTAGTTGCTGGTGAGTTCGAATCCCGTCAAATATATTTTTTTTAACGTGATTTTTTTTTAACGTGTATTCTTTCGCGGGTTAAGGTTAGGCATGGTTATGGTTAAGGTTAAGGTTAGGCATTGTTTCGGAGTTGGTTAAGGTTAGAACGGTTAAGTTTAGGCGCTGTTAAGGAGCTGGTTAAGGTTAGAGTTTGTCAAAGAGAATGGCAATATTCTTTCTATGGTTAAGGTTAGGCATGGTTAAGGTTAAGGTTAAGGTTAGGCATTGTTTCGGAGTTGGTTAAGGTTAGAACGGTTAAGTTTAGGCGCTGTTAAGGAGCTGGTTAAGGTTAGAGTTTGTCAAAGAGAATGGCAATAGACAGCCTATTTCCGCGCGACAGCTCCCAAAGCGGGCCTGAAAAGAAAGGCGCTTTACCGTAGTGGCGTGCGGTGACGAATGCTTCCGCATTTTTGCACTGCTGGATTTGGAAAAAGCCACACTGGTCCCCAAGCGGTGAGGTGACAGTGTTTTTTTTTTTTTATCCTATAAATACATTCTTTCATGGGGCCCAGAATCTGGAGCTACACCCCTGTTTGTTTGTACTGTAGTAGTATGTGTTTGTACTGTAGTAGTATGTGTTTGTACTGTAGTAGTATGTGTTTGTACTGTAGTAGTATTTGTTTGTACTGTAGTAGTATGTGTTTGTACTGTAGTAGTATGTGTTTGTACTGTAGTAGTATTTGTTTGTACTGTAGTAGTATGTGTTTGTACTGTAGTAGTATTTGTTTGTACTGTAGTAGTATGTGTTTGTACTGTAGTATTTGTTTGTACTGTAGTAGTATGTGTGTGTACTGTAGTAGTATTTGTTTGTACTGTAGTAGTATGTGTTTGTACTGTAGTAGTATGTGTTTGTACTGTAGTAGTATGTGTTTGTACTGTAGTAGTATTTGTTTGTACTGTAGTAGTATTTGTTTGTACTGTAGTAGTATGTGTGTGTACTGTAGTAGTATGTGTTTGTACTGTAGTAGTATGTGTTTGTACTGTAGTAGTATTTGTTTGTACTGTAGTAGTATGTGTTTGTACTGTAGTAGTATGTGTTTGTACTGTAGTAGTATGTGTTTGTACTGTAGTAGTATTTGTTTGTACTGTAGTAGTATGTGTTTGTACTGTAGTATGTGTGTGTACTGTAGTAGTATTTGTTTGTACTGTAGTAGTATGTTTGTACTGTAGTATTTGTTTGTACTGTAGTAGTATGTGTGTGTACTGTAGTAGTATTTGTTTGTACTGTAGTAGTATGTGTTTGTACTGTAGTAGTATTTGTTTGTACTGTAGTAGTATGTGTTTGTACTGTAGTAGTATTGTTTGTACTGTAGTAGTATGTGTTTGTACTGTAGTAGTATGTGTTTGTACTGTAGTAGTATGTGTTTGTACTGTAGTAGTATGTGTTTGTACTGTAGTAGTATGTGTTTGTACTGTAGTAGTATTGTTTGTACTGTAGTAGTATTGTTTGTACTGTAGTAGTATGTGTTTGTACTGTAGTAGTATGTGTGTGTACTGTAGTAGTATTTGTTTGTACTGTAGTAGTATGTGTTTGTACTGTAGTAGTATGTGTTTGTACTGTAGTAGTATTGTTTGTACTGTAGTAGTATGTGTTTGTACTGTAGTAGTATGTGTTTGTACTGTAGTAGTATGTGTTTGTACTGTAGTAGTATGTGTTTGTACTGTAGTAGTATGTGTTTGTACTGTGTATGTTCAGGGATGTGATTGCGCCTTAACTCATTCACGAGAAAAGTTGGGTTAACTCGCCAACCGCTGAGCGCCAATCACGAGAAAACTCGAGTTTTAATCGTTATTTCTTTTATTAGCTATATCCATTTATTTTTCACCTGTCCAAGCCCCATTTCATGTATGCACGAAACGATTATTATTATCATTATTATTATTATTATTATTATTATTATTATTATTATTATTATTATTATTATTATTATTATTATTATATATATTTTTTAAATAAAGTTTCAGTTTCATTTATTTATTTCAAACCATACAACCTTTACAATACAAGACAACCACAAAACAGTACAACAACCACCACAAAACAATAGACAACAGTAACAACAGACACCACCTAGTGGTTTGAAAAGGGGGATGGAAGAAGCTAAGCTTGTAAATTTCCATTCCCCGCACCCTGACCATCAATTGCTATACTGTAATTTTCACGTAAATTACAGCCCGATCGGGCCTTGTTATGATACTCAACCAGGCGACCAGCGTATGTGGCTACTTAGACGAACACGGTTATTGGTAATCAATAATCAGAAACGACGTCCCCGGCCCCCCCCCCCCCCCTTTCATGCATACATGCTTGAGGATCGTGCCGATCATATGCAGTTTGAGTTTTAACTGTAGCTTCTGTATAACGGAAATGCCATTGGATATAACGTTAGTAGCTATTAGCCCTTTATCCAGCCTTCCAGGAAATATACTAGACCCAAATCCCGTATAACGCTTATATTCAAGGCCCTATAAAAAGAGAACGTATTGATGAAAAAATTATTTCTTTAAGCCATTTTGAAGGGACGGTTTATGGTCTCAATTGACAATGAGAATGGACAGATAGCAATACTATAAAGTATAGATGTAGCTCTACAAACAGCCCCACGGACTGTGCAAGTCTGTTTACATATGCTGGTCATCTAGAGTGATATTAGACGCATCCCAGTGGCCGCCAATGTGTTAATGGTTTGAAAAGGGGGATGGAAGAAGCTAAGCTTGTAAATTTCCATTCCCAGCACCCTGACCATCAATTGCTATACATACAACATGTAACATAGCTGTTTCCCACATTCCCCCGACACCTCAACAAGACATACATGAGTCTGACTAGTTAATATTAGTAACTAGTAAAATCTGGTTAAAATGGAGAAATCACATCCCTGATGTTTAATCTTCTGTTTTTAATACATTTTTGATTTTGAATAAACAGATTAAAAACAATAACTGTGACAACAATAATAATCACCACCACGACATCAACAAAAGCAGCAGACAGTAGTTAGTAGTAAAAACCAGTAGGTCTTTATTCCTGGAGAGAACCCAGTATCGCGCCCATATAGATTAGATCTGTGGTATAACTTAAGATATTTACAACATCATTCAAAGCCCACGCAAACGCTCATCATCATCTTTAGAAATAAATCTATTTACATTAAGTTATACAAAACATCCGTACACCAAAACCCCATCTCCCAGAAAGAAATGAAAAAAAAAAAAAAAATCTCATTCTTAGTTTTTTCCGCACCATCAATCAGTGAGTGTCTTTAGCCCCTCCCCCCTCCCACACCACAGGAAGTCCCCACACACCCAATCAGTGAGTGTCTTTAGCCCCTCCCCCCTCCCACACCACAGGAAGTCCCTACACCCAATCAGTGAGTGTCTTTAGCCCCTCCCCCCTCCCACACCACAGGAAGTCCCTACACCCAACACAGGAAATGTGCCCTTTGAAAAAATAAATACAAATCCCAACAGCCCTGTCATGTTGTCTTAGTTTTCACCGAGTCAGTCAGTCAGTCAGTCAGTCAGTCAGTCAGTCAGTCAGTCAGTCAGTCAGTCAGTCAGTGTGGCAGTGAAAGGGTTAACCGTGAGACCCGCTGATTCAGAGGCTCAGTTTTAAAGCTAGGTTCTGGTCTGGTATGAAACTAGACGGTGGGAATCCAGAGGTACCAAGCATGTCCTGCTGGTTGGGAAAGGGAGCTGAATAACGATATAGTTGATCATTTTCAAAAGGGTCCCTTGACCTCTGACCTCCAGATATCTGAATGGTTCTATGGGGAGCCATGCTTTACATTACACGCCAACTTTATGCTAATCTACTGTTGACCTGCTGTCTCCTCCTAAAGATCTACTGTTGACCAGCTGTCTCCTCCTAAAGATCTACTGTTGACCTGCTGTCTCCCCCTAAAGATCTACTGTTGACCTGCTATCTCCCCCTAAAGATCTACTGTTGACCTGCTATCTCCCCCTAAAGATCTACTGTTGACCTGCTATCTCCTCCTAAAGATCTACTGTTGACCAGCTGTCTCCTCCTAAAGATCTACTGTTGACCAGCTGTCTCCTCCTAAAGATCTACTGTTGACCTGCTGTCTCCTCCTAAAGATCTACTGTTGACCTGCTGTCTCCTCCTAAAGATCTACTGTTGACCTGCTATCTCCTCCTAAAGATCTACTGTTGACCAGCTGTCTCCTCCTAAAGATCTACTGTTGACCAGCTGTCTCCTCCTAAAGATCTACTGTTGACCTGCTATCTCCTCCTAAAGATCTACTGTTGACCAGCTGTCTCCTCCTAAAGATCTACTGTTGACCAGCTATCTCCTCCTAAAGATCTACTGTTGACCTGCTATCTCCTCCTAAAGATATACTGTTGACCTGCTATCTCCTCCTAAAGATATACTGTTGACCTGCTATCTCCTCCTAAAGATATACTGTTGACCTGCTGTCTCCTCCTAAAGATCATCTACTGTTGACCAGCTGTCTCCTCCTAAAGATCATCTACTGTTGACCAGCTGTCTCCTCCTAAAGATCATCTACTGTTGACCTGCTGTCTCCTCCTAAAGACAAACATTGGTCTATGTGGGTCTCAGAGGTTCAATCAATAGGTCAGTCAGTCAGTCAGTCAGTCAGTCAGCCAGCCAGCCAGCCAGCCAGTCAGTCAGTCAGTCAGTCAGTCAGTCAGTCAGTCAGTCAGTCAGTCAGTCAGTCAGTCAGTCAGTCAGTCAGTCAGTCAGTCATATCAAATCAAGTGCTCCATCATATAAAATCTTCTCAGACGCATGTTTCTGGTTTAGCCCCACAGAACGGTTTGGTCACATGACAGGTCGCGTCCTAACTATTCCCACGCGAGTTTAGCCCCAAACCCCGCCCCATAGTGTGACGACCCGCCTTGGCCTCCGATATCACACCGTAAGTGGCTGAGGCGGTCTCCACGCTGACTT
>NW_028174877.1:427500-446041 GCF_963971535.1 Notolepis coatsorum
AGGCTGTTTTCCTGGCACCATCCCGCCAGGACCTTGACCTCTTCCAGGTAGGCCCTCTCGTCGTTGGCAGAGATCAGGCCCACCACCACTGTGTCGTCAGCAAATTTGATGATTGTATTGCTACTCCGCTGAGCGACACAGTCGTGTGTGTACAGGGAGTAGAGGAGGGGACTCAGAACACAGCCCTGGGGGGCCCCTATGTTGAGGGTGATGGATGAGGAGGTGCAGTTGCCTGCTCTCACCACCTGGGGTCTGCCAGTCAGGAAGTCCAAGACCCACTGGCAGAGGTCATAGTTCAAGCCCAGATCCCTGAGCTTGGCTATGAGTATGGAGGGGACTATGGTATTGAATGCCGAGCTGTAGTCGATGAATAGCATTCTCACATAGTTCCCCTGCCTCTTGTCCAGGTGTGATGCTGCTGTGTGCAGCACATGGGCTATGGCGTCCTCCGTGGACCTGTTGGGGCGGTATGCAAATTGCAGGGGGTCCATGTTGATGGGGAGGGAGGAGCAGATGTAGCCCTTTACTAGCTTCTCAAAGCACTTCATGGCTATGGAGGTGAGAGCTACAGGGCGGTAGTCGTTGAGGCAAGCAGGCTTGGATTTTTTGGGTACAGGGATAATAGTGGACTTCTTCAGGCAGGTGGGGATGACAGCCTGTTCTAAGGACAACATGGTGCTTCTACTACTACTACTACTATACTACTATTTATACTACTACTATACTACTACTACCGCTACGCTCAGTAGCTGGATATTTATTATTGTAGTCGACACACTACAGTATTACTGCTATAATAATAATACTAACTCAGTAGCTGGATATTTATTATTGTAGTCGACTCACTTATTATAAAGATAATAATAATAACAATAATAACATGAGGTGGAGATATTTACCAGTTGGCACGTGAGTGAACCTGTGGAGGTCCTGGAGAGAGAGAGAGAGAAACAGAGAGAGAGAGAGAGAGAGAGAGAGAGACAGAGAGAGACAGAAAGACATAGAGAGAAACAGAGACATAAGAGACAGAAAGAAATATATATAGAGACAGGAGAGAGAGAGATAAAGTGTGATTAGGTAAGTCATTGTCACCATGTTGTTATAATGTCCCATCAGTGATAATGAACTCATACCTCAGGCCATGGTTAGACTAGGTGTTTTTGTTTTCGTTTTGTTGCTGAATGAATACGTTTGCTGTCCCTGTTAAATAGAAATGCCGTTTTGGCAGGAAAACGCGTTGCCCTACTGACAACGCTGAAATTGTGTTTCCGTTTTGGAAAAACGCCAAAACTCGGCGGCAACGTGTCCTGTAATCTGCGCGGAGCCGTTTTGCCCAATGCCCATGTGCAGTAGAGACCAAGGCCAAATCCTCCGCCTCCCAACAGTCAACAAACCAGCAGCCACACAAGAGTCGATTGCATGAGCAGCTCAGAGCTCCTCTTTCAACATAACAAGCATTAAACAAAATGGCCCAGTCATCTATTCACTTTTGTTTAATACATGAGGCGTTGTCTCTAATGTTATCTAGCTACTGATAGCTCCTTATATCATCAGTTTTGTGCTGGCTGGCTAACGTGAGCTAACGTTAGCTACCTACCGTAGCTACCTAGCTACCAGACCCTGTTAGCTCAGAGCCCCTCTTTCAACATAACAAGCATTAAACAAAATGGCCCAGTCATCTATTCACTTTTGTTTAATACATGAGGCGTTGTCTCTAATGTTATCTAGCTACTGATAGCTCCCGATATCATCAGTTTGGTGCTGGCTGGCTAACTACCGTGAGCTAACGTTAGCTGCTAGCCATAATGCTATACTTTTATACTGGCATATTCCATTCACGTTAGCATGTAGCTAACAACATCTGCAATCTTTTTTGCGAGACTAAACTATCCGCTCTTGGTGGTCAATTGTGTTGATGTTAGTTTTGTTTCATCAACAAATGACAGGCAGAACACACAGTGAATGTATCCGTTTTGTTTATTGCACTTTTATTGCAATAAATTGCTATTTCTTTGCTGAAAAATAAGTGCTATACGGAGGCATTTAAAGATGGCGGCTTGTGTATTTTTTTTTAGGAAGTGTATTGGCACATTCAAGTTCTGATTGGTTGAAAATTGCCTTCATGTTCGCCACCTACTGCCACCTACTGCTTTGGCAGTGTACTACATCACTGTGCCCAGGAGGCAAAACGAATGTCTAACTTGGCTGCCACTACGTTGCCACCTGGAAAAGCGAAACTCATCCTGAAAACGAAACGAAAACACCCTAGGTGTAACCTCAGCCTCAGTCTCTACTACTATAATGAACTCTCCCCTCCCCTTCTCCCTCCCCCTCCCACCCTCCCTCCCTGCTACCCATCCAATTGTCGATGGCCGATAGGCACTTGTGCAGGATGTTTAATTTATCTCTAAGTTATCAGGTTTGAAGGAGAGATATAACTGGATGTCATCTGCGTAGCAGTGGTAGGAGATGCCCTTAACCCTTTCACTGCCACACGACAGCCGGTTAACCCTTTCACTGTGACAATACAGAAGGTAAGGTTAGCCCTTTACTATCACACAACCGACGGCGATGCGCCATCATTAGCTCGGCGGATGCGGAGCTAATGACGCTAATGATGGAGCATCGCCGTCGGTTGTGTGATACTAAAGGGTTAACCTTCTGTCGTGTGGCAGTGATGGGGTTAAATGAGCTGATGAGAAGGCAGGGGGGGGGGCATGTAGAGCCAAACAGGATTGGCGCAAGCACAGATCCCTGTGGTACGCCACACCAGAGGGGTGAAGGGTCAGATTGAAAGGGGTCAACAGCCACGGCGAAACTTCTCTCCTGAAGGTAGGAGGAAAAACCAACTCAGGGCGCTCCCGGTGAGGCCCGCCCACTCCCCGAGCCCGTCGGACAGGGTGCCGTGGTCTACCGTGTCGAACGCTGCGCTGAGATCCAACAGGACCAGGACAGAGGACACCATGAGATCCAACAGGACCAGGACAGAGGACACCATGAGATCCAACAGGACCAGGACAGAGGACACCATGAGATCCAACAGGACCAGGACAGAGGACATCATGAGATCCAACAGGACCAGGACAGAGGACATCATGAGATCCAACAGGACCAGGACAGAGGACACCATGAGATCCAACAGGACCAGGACAGAGGACATCATGAGATCCAACAGGACCAGGACAGAGGACATCATGAGATCCAACAGGACCAGGACAGAGGACACCATGAGATCCAACAGGACCAGGACAGAGGACACCATGAGACCCAACAGGACCAGGACAGAGGACACCATGAGATCCAACAGGACCAGGACAGAGGACACCATGAGATCCAACAGGACCAGGACAGAGGACATCATGAGATCCAACAGGACCAGGACAGAGGACATCATGAGATCCAACAGGACCAGGACAGAGGACATCATGAGATCCAACAGGACCAGGACAGAGGACACCATGAGATCCAACAGGACCAGGACAGAGGACACCATGAGATCCAACAGGACCAGGACAGAGGACATCATGAGATCCAACAGGACCAGGACAGAGGACATCATGAGATCCAACAGGACCAGGACAGAGGACACCATGAGATCCAACAGGACCAGGACAGAGGACATCATGAGATCCAACAGGACCAGGACAGAGGACATCATGAGATCCAACAGGACCAGGACAGAGGACACCATGAGATCCAACAGGACCAGGACAGAGGACACCATGAGACCCAACAGGACCAGGACAGAGGACACCATGAGATCCAACAGGACCAGGACAGAGGACACCATGAGATCCAACAGGACCAGGACAGAGGACATCATGAGATCCAACAGGACCAGGACAGAGGACATCATGAGATCCAACAGGACCAGGACAGAGGACACCATGAGATCCAACAGGACCAGGACAGAGACAGAGGACACCATGAGATCCAACAGGACCAGGACAGAGGACACCATGAGACCCAACAGGACCAGGACAGAGGACACCATGAGATCCAACAGGACCAGGACAGAGGACACCATGAGATCCAACAGGACCAGGACAGAGGACATCATGAGATCCAACAGGACCAGGACAGAGGACACCATGAGATCCAACAGGACCAGGACAGAGACAGAGGACACCATGAGATCCAACAGGACCAGGACAGAGGACACCATGAGATCCAACAGGACCAGGACAGAGGACACCATGAGATCCAACAGGACCAGGACAGAGGACATCATGAGATCCAACAGGACCAGGACAGAGGACACCATGAGATCCAACAGGACCAGGACAGAGGACACCATGAGATCCAACAGGACCAGGACAGAGGACACCATGAGATCCAACAGGACCAGGACAGAGGACACCATGAGATCCAACAGGACCAGGACAGAGGACACCATGAGATCCAACAGGACCAGGACAGAGGACATCATGAGATCCAACAGGACCAGGACAGAGGACATCATGAGATCCAACAGGACCAGGACAGAGGACACCATGAGATCCAACAGGACCAGGACAGAGGACACCATGAGATCCAACAGGACCAGGACAGAGGACACCATGAGATCCAACAGGACCAGGACAGAGGACATCATGAGATCCAACAGGACCAGGACAGAGGACACCATGAGATCCAACAGGACCAGGACAGAGGACATCATGAGATCCAACAGGACCAGGACAGAGGACACCATGAGATCCAACAGGACCAGGACAGAGGACATCATGAGATCCAACAGGACCAGGACAGAGGACACCATGAGATCCAACAGGACCAGGACAGAGGACACCATGAGATCCAACAGGACCAGGACAGAGGACACCATGAGATCCAACAGGACCAGGACAGAGACAGAGGACACCATGAGATCCAACAGGACCAGGACAGAGGACACCATGAGATCCAACAGGACCAGGACAGAGGACACCATGAGATCCAACAGGACCAGGACAGAGGACACCATGAGATCCAACAGGACCAGGACAGAGGACATCATGAGATCCAACAGGACCAGGACAGAGGACACCATGAGATCCAACAGGACCAGGACAGAGGACATCATGAGATCCAACAGGACCAGGACAGAGGACACCATGAGATCCAACAGGACCAGGACAGAGGACACCATGAGATCCAACAGGACCAGGACAGAGGACACCATGAGATCCAACAGGACCAGGACAGAGGACACCATGAGATCCAACAGGACCAGGACAGAGGACATCATGAGATCCAACAGGACCAGGACAGAGGACACCATGAGATCCAACAGGACCAGGACAGAGGACACCATGAGATCCAACAGGACCAGGACAGAGACAGAGGACACCATGAGATCCAACAGGACCAGGACAGAGGACACCATGAGATCCAACAGGACCAGGACAGAGGACATCATGAGATCCAACAGGACCAGAACAGAGGACACCATGAGATCCAACAGGACCAGGACAGAGGACACCATGAGATCCAACAGGACCAGGACAGAGGACATCATGAGATCCAACAGGACCAGGACAGAGGACACCATGAGATCCAACAGGACCAGGACAGAGGACACCATGAGATCCAACAGGACCAGGACAGAGGACACCATGAGATCCAACAGGACCAGGACAGAGGACACCATGAGATCCAACAGGACCAGGACAGAGGACATCATGAGATCCAACAGGACCAGGACAGAGGACACCATGAGATCCAACAGGACCAGGACAGAGGACACCATGAGATCCAACAGGACCAGGACAGAGACAGAGGACACCATGAGATCCAACAGGACCAGGACAGAGGACACCATGAGATCCAACAGGACCAGGACAGAGGACATCATGAGATCCAACAGGACCAGGACAGAGGACACCATGAGATCCAACAGGACCAGGACAGAGGACACCATGAGATCCAACAGGACCAGGACAGAGACAGAGGACACCATGAGATCCAACAGGACCAGGACAGAGGACACCATGAGATCCAACAGGACCAGGACAGAGGACATCATGAGATCCAACAGGACCAGGACAGAGGACACCATGAGATCCAACAGGACCAGGACAGAGGACACCATGAGATCCAACAGGACCAGGACAGAGACAGAGGACACCATGAGATCCAACAGGACCAGGACAGAGGACACCATGAGATCCAACAGGACCAGGACAGAGACAGAGGACATCATGAGATCCAACAGGACCAGGACAGAGGACACCATGAGATCCAACAGGACCAGGACAGAGGACATCATGAGATCCAACAGGACCAGGACAGAGGACACCATGAGATCCAACAGGACCAGGACAGAGGACATCATGAGATCCAACAGGACCAGGACAGAGGACATCATGAGATCCAACAGGACCAGGACAGAGGACATCATGAGATCCAACAGGACCAGGACAGAGGACACCATGAGATCCAACAGGACCAGGACAGAGGACACCATGAGATCCAACAGGACCAGGACAGAGGACATCATGAGATCCAACAGGACCAGGACAGAGGACACCATGAGATCCAACAGGACCAGGACAGAGGACACCATGAGATCCAACAGGACCAGGACAGAGACAGAGGACACCATGAGATCCAACAGGACCAGGACAGAGGACACCATGAGATCCAACAGGACCAGGACAGAGGACACCATGAGATCCAACAGGACCAGGACAGAGGACATCATGAGATCCAACAGGACCAGGACAGAGGACACCATGAGATCCAACAGGACCAGGACAGAGGACACCATGAGATCCAACAGGACCAGGACAGAGGACACCATGAGATCCAACAGGACCAGGACAGAGGACATCATGACGTTGTTTCAGACTCTGAGGGCAGTTTCAGTGAACTGTCTTTTTTGCGGAAACCTGATTGAAATTTGTCTGAGATTTTGTGGGTAGATTTTGTGGGTAGATTTTGTGGGTAGATTTTGTGGGTAGCCACTAGGGGTGGGAATCACCAGAGGCCTCACGACACGATACTATCGCGATACTTGAGTCACGGTACGATAGTATTGCGATACTAAATATATTGCCAATATGCTATGATATGCTGAGTATTATCTAGGTAGAGATAGGGTATTGCGATGTTAATATTGCGATATATTGCGATTTATTACCTTTTTTCAACTGCAAAGTAAAACTTTGTCAACGTGTTTTATCTAATAAAATAAAGTTCAGTCTGTTCATCTCACTTCAATCGTTTTTATTGCAGAACGTGGTATTTTCTCAAGCAGACAGATGTCAACACTGTAATCTGTGTTGCATGTACCTGACAAACTGAACTGTTTGTATTACAGTCATATTCCAACTTAACTGAATGCACATGTATGTGTGTGTGTGGACTACTGTACTATTACAGGTATTGAAATGAACAATGCAACTTCCTTATACAAAAAAAATTAAAAACAATTAATAATTAAATATCGATACTGGGCGTCCCTGTATCGATACAGTATCGCCACGCAAATTATCGCGATACTACTACATATCGATTCCCCCCCCCCCCCCCCCACCCCTAGTAGCCACCACTTTCTCGAACACCTTTGAGATAAAGGGCAGCTTAGAAATGGGTCTGTAGTTATTTGGAAGGGAGGGGTCTAAATTGGGCTTTTTGAGAAGGGGCTGTACGACCGCCTCCTTAGAATAGACTGGGACACCGAGCCAGAGACTAGTGATGTGTTTATGATGGTTACTGAACTGGGGCCAACAGACGTGAACACCTCCTCGAGCGAGGATGTGGGAAGAATACCTACAGTAGGGGGCTTGTGGAGGATTTCATCTCTCACCTTGAAGTACTTCCACTCAATCCCCCTCCCTCCTCCGTCTCTCCCCCTCCCCCCTCCTCCCTCCCCTCTCTCCCTCCTCCCTCCCTCTTCTCCCCTCCCTCATCCTCCCTCCATCCCCTCTCTCTCTCCTCCCCCCTCCTCCGTCTCTCCCTCTCTCCCTCCCCCCTCCCTCTCCCCCTCCCTCCTCCTCCATCCCCTCTCTCTCTCTCCCCCTCCTCTCCCTCTCCCCTCCCTCCCGACCCCCGTCCCCTCCCTCCCTCTCCCCTCCTCCCTCCCTCTCCCCCTGCTCCCTCCATCCCCTCCCCTCCTCTCCTATCCCCCCCTCCATCCCTCCCTCCTCCCCCCTCCCTCTCCCCTCCCTCTCCCCTCCTCCCTCCCTCCCCCCCTCCTCCCTCCATCCCCTCCCCTCCTCTCCTATCCCCCCCTCCATCCCTCCCTCCTCCCTCCCTCCCTCCCTGTCCCCTCTCTCTCTCCCCCCCCTCCTCCCCCCTGTCCCCTCTCTCTCTCTCCCTCTCCCCTCCCGCTCCTCCCTCCCTCTCCCCTCCTCCCTCTCCCTCCCTCCCTCTCCCTCCTCCCTCCCTCCCTCCCTCCCTCCATCCCCTCCCTCCCTCCCTCCATCCCCTCCCGCTCCTCCCTCCCTCTCCCTCCTTCCTCTCCCCCTCCTCCCTCCATCCCCTCCCTCTCCCCTCCTCCCTCTCCTCTCCTCCTCTCCCCTCCCTCTCTCTCCCCTCCCTCCCTCTGTCCCCTCTCTCTCTCTCCCCTCCCTCCCTCCCCCCTCTGTCCCCTCCATCCCTCCCCCCCCCCCCCCCCCAGGGTATCTGCGGGTTTAGCCCAGTCATATTTAATGCTTTTTAATGCCACTCAGAATTAAATTTAATACCAATTTCACAATAACAAAATGACAAATCATGCAATGACACCAATTAGTTTAAGTTTAGGGACACATTGGTCCAAAGATGTTTATTAAAACATAACTTGGAAACTTAAAAATCTTGAACTTAAAGGAGTAACTGGATTGGATGAATTTCAACAAAGGGGTGACCAAACATAAATAGCAAATATAACAAAATATACCAGGGGCCAAGCAGCAAGTGCAACAGCCACTGTCAGAACACATAACTATTACCACCCTCCCCAGGGTATCAAAAAAGTCAACCAACAAACAAGATTCTTGTACCGGATCTCCTCACTGGTAAACAAGAATACCCTGAAGACTCTAGCAGGAGCACTCATTCAAGATACTACAACTATGCTTGCACCTCATGGTACCAAAGCACCTCAAAGGCCCTAAAAACAAGATTACAAACATCACAAAACAAACTGGTCAGACTACTGCTTAACCTCACTCCTAAAACCCACTTTACCCCTGCCCACATTCAAAACCGCTCTTAAAGAGCACCTACGGGAGGCTGCAATTAGAAACAGAGCACCGTAAATGTCCAAACCCCCCCCCACCCCCCCTCCTAATGTACAGTCTCCTCCCCATCATATGTATATATTTTCTGTTAGGATCTCTGGGTAACAGTACTGTATATTTGCATATCGTATATGTCACAATTGTAACACTACAGTACTATATAGTATACCTGTATGTCATGTATGTCCCTATGCCATAAATGTCATGTATGTTGTGTATGTCATAAATGTCATGTCACTATAATTGAAAATGGGGGACCCTGATGTAAACAAGACACACGTCTTTCTCTGGTCTGCATCCCCTTAACAATTGTGTGTATTGAGCCGTACTGTATTGTACCCATTCTGCAATCTGTTAATAAAGTTTTCATTCATTCATCCAGTTGTTTTGTTTGTGCAGAATGGGTACAATACAGTACGGCTCAATACACACAATTGTTAAGGGGATGCAGACCAGAGAAAGACGTTTGTCTTGTTTACATCAGGGTCCCCCATTTTCAATTCATAATGACATTTATGACATACTCAACATACATGACATTTATGGCATAGGGACATACAGGTATATAGTACTGTACCGTTACATTTGTGACATATACGATATGCAAATATACAGTACTGTTACCCATAGATCCTAACATACATGGGAGGATACTGTACGTCATTAGGAGGGGTGGGTGGGAGGAAGAAATACATAGTGGGTGAAGCTCTCATCGAACATAAACACAAACGTGTCCTCGTTTACATCCGTGAATAGATTATTTTCAAGTTAATAGACCTCAGCTTCAAGCTTTGGCATGGAGCCGAATGTTATCCGGACTTCTGTTGGTGCAGATGTTATAGTCCTACCTGAGATGGCGCAGCTGGTGCTGGAGGCAGGGGCCGAAAATAAATGCGAAATAGTAGTTTGCAGGCGGTTTTTGCAGAACGCTCAGCATGTGCGACGCGACTGCTCTTTTTTTTTTTTGCAGCAGGGCTTGTAATGGTCTTTGACTGGGACCAACCATCGCGCAAACAGTGGATTGTAAACGTTGGCGTTATCGCTTCGCCTTGCTAACGTTAGCTAGACTCCGCTGCTGAAATGGTTCCCCGGCCAACACATTACACAAGGAGTTGTGTTGGTACCGCCCCATTCCGGTCTGCGTGATTCTACAATGAAAAGTCAAACTTTATCTCCGTTATAGTTTTCCCCCAGATTTCATAATAAAACATAAGATGACATGGGATTTTATCTTTCTTTTCTATGGCATTTTTAAGACCTCTGAAAATGGATTAAAGACATTTTAAGACAGAACTAAGGCCTTAATAATTGATAAACAAATTTAAGACCTTTTAAGACTTTTTAAGGATCCGCGGACACCCTGCCCCCCACCTTGGGGTGCTTCCACTCAATCCCCCTCCCTACTCCCTCCCCTCCCTCCTCCCCTCCCTCCCCCCTCCTCTGTCTCTCCCCCTCCTCCCTCCCTCTCCCCTCCTCCCCTCCTCCTCCTCCCTCCATCCCCCTCTCTCTCTCCCCCTCCTCTCCCTCCCTCTCCCCCATCCCCTCTCTCTCTCCCCCTCCTCTCCCTCCTCCCTCCCTTTCCCCTCCCTCCCCCTGTCCCCTCTCTCTCCCCCTCCCTCCTCCCTCTCCCCTCCTCCGTCTTTCCCCCTCCTCCCTCCCTCCCTCTCCCCCTCCTCTCCTCCTCTCCCTCCCTCCCTCCCCCCTCTGTCCCTCTCTCCCCCCCCCTCACCTTGAAGTACTTCCACTCCGTGTTCTGGTTCATGTCACAGTGGGTGATGATGACAGCAGAGTTATCCGCTCCTCTGGTCAGACACTGATCGTACTGCATCAGCTGGTCGGCCTCGTTGATACGGAACAACTACACACACACATAGACACACACACAGAGAAGATACACACATGACAATCAGCTGGTCGGCCTCGTCGATACGAGACAACTACACACACACATAGACACACACACACACAGAAGATACACACTAGGGATGGGACTTTCTAGCAAAAGTGCTATTCGAAAATCGCTGGTACTTAAGATCGAATATTCTAATATTCACCCCCCCCCCCCCCAAATGTAGGCTATATAAAAAAAAATATATATGATAAATTATTATTATTATTATTTTTTAGCTGACAGACAATAAATCAAAATGACACCGTTCACCATCGTAGCCCATAATAATAACAGGCTTTAATAAACAAACAGAAAAAGTAGCATGTTCATCTTTTAGATCAATTGGGCTATGAAAATTAGACTGCCTCTAAATATAAAAAAGAATTAAATAAGAATGATTGCTTCAATAAAAAAAAATAGCATTTTATAAAATAAAATAAAAATAATAAAATATATTATATAATTTTTTTTTTTTTTTTTACTAAACGAATAATCGATTGTAAAAAACTGAAATCGATATCTTAATAACTGAATCAACTACACACACAGACATACACACAGGCAGACAGATAGACAGGCAGACAGGCAGACAGGCAGACAGGCAGACAGACAGACAGGCAGACAGACAGACAGACAGACAGAGAGACAGAGAGACAGACAGACAGAGAGACAGAGAGACAGACAGACCTCCTGACAGACAGACAGACAGACAGACAGACAGACAGACAGACAGACAGACAGACAGACAGACAGACAGGCAGGCAGGCAGGCAGACAGACAGACAGACAGACAGACAGACAGACAGACAGGCAGGCAGACAGACAGACAGACAGACAGGTACCTGGTTGCCTCCCATCCTGTGACAGGGTCCGATCTCCACATTTCCTCCGTTAGTGTGTCCCATGCTGTCTATACAGTAGCTGCTCTCATAGCCACGGATCTACACACAGAGAGACACACACACACACACACACACACACACACACAGTATTTAAAACATGCCTTCCTTAATTTAAGTTTAAAAAAAATAAAACATGCCTTCCAAAGCAATGTGTTTGAAGTTTGTAGCTACACTAGTTTGATTTGATTTTTTATATTTTCGTGTCTTACTTGGGCTTACAAGACACATAAACAATAAGTATGTAATAGTATACTTGACATTGACAATAAGTTATATAGACCAAGATGGCCACAAAAAAAGAACAAAATAAAACGTAATATAACTAGCTGTAAACAATGTATGTAAAAAAAAGAAACAAGAGGAATTAGGATATAGTGTGTTTTGTCTCAAGTGCCACACTTTCTCCAAAAATCCTGCAAAACTGAAGATGTCCTTCACAAAAAAACAACTCAACATACAACTCCCAGACGGCCAAAACAAATCCGGATTTACAATTTGAATTTTCTCAAATAAAGCCCTCCTCAAAGTGGTGTACAAAGGGCAATAAAAAACAAAATGATATTCATCCTCCACCACTCCCAGATCACAGAGAACACATAGCCGCTCCTCCTCAGGTTTACCCTGGAATCTACCCACTTCCACAGCCAATGGCAGGGTGCCAGACCTCAACTGGGCACACAGAGACCTCCGTCTTCTCTTTAAGTTTAACATTACATAAGGTTCAGTCAAATACTCATCTTTAATGTTCTAAGTTTAGGTTTTTTCCATATCTATTCTCCACCTTCCACTTATCCTGATGGATTGTTGCCCCGAGAAGGCCTACCGAGAGGAGGTTGAGGTACTGGAACGTTGGTGCCAGGACAACAGCCTGCTCCTGAACATTGGTAAAACCAAGGAGCTGATCGTGACCTTGGTGGGCTCTAGGTCAACTCCTGAAAAGGGGGTCAATGTCAGACTTTGCAATCAAAAGTTAGGGGGCTAATAACCCTTGCCATAATTTCAGTGCGCCCCCTAACTTTTGATTGCAAGGTCTGACATTGACCCCCTTTTCAGGAGTTGACCTAGAGCCCACCAAGGTCATGCATATCAAATTTGGTCAATGTCAGACCTTGCAATACACTGTAAGGCACTGTAAGGCTACTGTCCTGCCTCACTTCCAGTGATGAAGCTAAGCTATGCTAACGGAGCGTCTATTCCCAAAGCTAAAATGCACGCACAGAGACAAAAAAGGTATGCATCTTCTTGTCTAACTCCAGGGAAGATGTTAAATAAGCTAATTTCCCAAAATGTTGGAGTTCCCCTTTAAGTCAGCGGAAGAAAAAATCATGGACATCTCTCTTGACCAGGTCGGTCCCAGTTAAATATCTTTTTAGTCATTTGGCAGCTGGACCAGGCGGTTCCATAACCTCACCATTTCACCTTTTTGCTTGACCAAGCAAGAGCCCCACCCCATGTCCCCTTCTATAGCCCCTTTTGGTGTGTATTCATGGACTCCTAAAAAGTATCTTATGGCCCGGTTCTGGATCGCATTACATTCAGGTGCATCATCAAAACCCCATACTCCAGCAGCATAAAATAAAACAGAACCCACCATTGAATCAAATAATTGTGTAAATGTTGAAACCCCCACGTCAGTGCACACTTTAATTTGACTCAACACCCCCCCTAACTCCCTTCCTGCTGACTCAGACAGTATTTTCCTTCATTCTATGAAGCTCATGTACTCAACAATACATGACAATAGTACTTTACAGGACAACAGGACAATAAAAGATAAAACCTCTATCTCAGTGTGTGTGTGTGTGTGTGTGTGTGTGTGTGTGTACCTCTCCCCACTCTACGTTCTTGGGGGGTAGTGGGTTGTGTGTGTGTGTGTGTGTGTGTGTGTGTGTACTAGGGATGCACCGATATGAAAATTGGCCGCCGATACCGATTGTTCAACTAACACTATCGGCCGATACCGATACCGATATTTGTATATAAGTATTTTTTATTTTTTTTTATTTTTTTTTTTATTTTTTTTATGAAACTACTGTATATTTGTATGGGTATGTTTGTATTTGTAGGCCTCTTTACTTACTTAAAAAAAGGAAACATCAAGAAATATGTTTATGGTATCACTATCTCTCTCCCAGTATCGTCTTGCGGCCTGCAGAGGGATACTATTTTCTCAACCAGAGCTTTCAACCAATGCAATGGAACCATTCTTGCGGCCTGCAGCGGGATACTATTCTCTCAACCAGAGCTTTCAACCAATGCAATGGAACCATTTTGATTGACAGTCGATTCGGCCAATTACGCCACACCGCTAGCACCCACCTCCTGCTGTCCTTACCACCAATCGGCAAGCGTTTATTAATTTTTCTACTTTCGGGCATGGCGCCATTGTTCTGTTTGCGAGAGCAGAGCTACGTTAGCTGCCCGGCCCGCCGACCGGCGCTCCACAGCATGGAGCGCCGGACCAAATGAGACAATGATTTTACTGCAACAAATGTTATAATAAAACAAAGCCTTTCTATACATTTGTCTGGTTGAAAACTTTATTAACAGATTGCAGAATGTGTAGGGCCTTGTTTACTGCTATCTTCGGGTAAATAATATGCTTGTTATTGAACGTGTAACACTAACTATATAACGTTAATGCCACAAAACGAATGTTTGTGTCATTTTAACAGCAGATACTTTCTTAAATGCCATCTTCCCGAGAGAGGGTGTTGACGGGGAGTTGTGTTATTAATAGCATTGAACAGCTAACCGAAAGCTAGCGTTAACTATTGTTAAAGGTTTAGCCATAACGTTACCGTGGCTAAAGTTGGGGCTATTCATAATGCAGCAATAATGGCTGCAGACCTGCAAGCAAAGTACAGCAAGTTGGCAAAGGAGTATTCCAACGCAAATCACATTTTCACCAGTAACGTTAGTCTTGCATCTCCCGGTAGCTAATGAACGGACTCGGAGTAATGCCTTGCTGCTATGGGTAATAATAATATGCTGATGTTATTGTCCGTGTAACACTAACTATATAACGTTAATGCCACAAAACGAATGCCTTGTTAATCATAAATAGTAACTTTGATGCAGTAGCTTGTGTGTGTTTGTGGGGGACGGCGGGCGTTGTGCAGGTAGGTCGCGAGTGAATATTTTTTTTTTGCCTTTTGACGCTACACAAATTGATGGGTATTTATCGGCGACTGCTATCGGCACATTTGAGCTTATCGGCCGATAGGCCGATAGCAGTCAACAAGGCACTTATCGGCCGATACCGATACCCGACCGATATATCGGTGCACCCCTAGTGTGTACCTCTCCCCACTCTACGTTCTTGGGGGGTAGTGTGTGTGTGTGTGTGTACCTCTCCCCACTCCACGTTCTTGGGGGGTAGTGTGTGTGTGTGTGTGTGTGTATACCTCTCCCCACTCCACGTTCTTGGGGGGTAGGGGGTAGTGCGTTGGGATGTCGTAGGCGATCTCCTCCATGAACCATTTGAAGCTTTTGCAGCGATGCTCCTCCCTGTCAATCAATCAATCAATCAAACAATTCATCAATCAATCAGTTAGTTGTTCCTCTGGTCAGACACTGATCATATAATTATATAGTATGGTATTTTGGTTTGCAGAAAAAGTATGCAGTCCTCAAGTTCAAGTAAAAAAAAATCCACTTTTATGTGTTATGTGTGTGTGTGTGTGTGTGTGTGTTATGTGTGTGTGTGTGTGTGTGTGTGTGTGTGTGTGTGTGTGTGTGTGTGTGTGTGTGTGTGTGTGTGTGTGATGTGTGTTACCTGAACCTCCTCAGATCACTGATGTCACCGTAGGCCAGAGTCAGAGTTTCTGGTCGACTGGCGTAGAAGTAATCCTTGTAGTCGTCCCACCACACCTCCACCACGCGCACATAGTTCTAGAGAGGGGGGGGGGGGGGGGGGGAGAGGGGGACAAGAGAAAGAGAGAGAGGAGAGATAGATGTGTGATGTGTTTCCATCTCTGTCTCTCTCTCAACCTCCTCCAACGTACAGTTTCTTCCCCCTCAAATGTATATCTCTTTTTAGACTCTTCTTGTATCACAAACAGTACTGTATTTGTAAATCTGGTATGTCATAAATGTATAGATGTAGCAGTACTGTCTATCTGTATGTCGTGTATGTCACTATGAATTGAAAATGGGGGACCCTGATGTAATCAAGACGAAAGTCTCTCTCTGGTCTGCATCCCCTTAACACTTGTGTGTATTGAGCCGTACTGTATACAATGGCATGCAAATTTCTCGATTCTGATTGGCTGAAACAGTCAAGTTAGACGTTGTTATTTATCATAACACACGCTCGTGATCCCAGAACCCGCCCACAACCGAATTACAATCACTCCGCCGTTCGAGTTTTTAGGAATGAAACAAAGATGGCGGACAATAATCTTTATGAACGGATGTGTTGATAGCGTCATAACGACTCATTCAAAAATGATTCTGTCACGTGGAATGTGTTAGTTGCTTACAAAATGTTGGATTATGTACTTGGTCATGACTCATTGTGAAACAAAATATACATTGCGCAAAGTCTGTTGTTAGATGCCATTCGTCAAAAGGACACTCATTTCACTGTTAATAAAACTTTCAATCAATCAATCGATCCAATAACACACGCTCACTTCACTGTTAGACGGCATGCTTTGAAGCCTTGTTGTTTCAAAGTCGGTTATGCTTAGAGTTTATCTTTAGAGCAGGGCGAGAGACCACCAGCCCTGATTCCAAACTCTAACCTTAACCAACTTCGAAAGAGGGCCAAAGCATAACCAGTTCGAAACAAGGCGGACATTAACACTTTGATCGCCATGGTTCAAATTCATAATTTACCATCCCTAGCCAGCTCTATTTGTCTATGGAGAAGTTCCCCTTCTTTGCAGGGCTATAACTTTTTAAATTCTATTGCTAAATTGCCATTATTATGGCCCATTCAATGTCCTATATCCATTGTTCAGGGTGTAGCAACGATATACTTTTTCATTCACATATTCATACTAAAATATGGTCTAAAGTATAAGTATGTTTTTATCGTTTTCTGCACCTTTCTCCAGAACTTGATTTATAGCTCCAAATGCATTATATTGATGATCAAATACAGTTTGGTAGCGATCGTTGCCAGATGAAAAATTTCAACTGGACGTGGTTCTAGAAGTTACTACGTATCATCTGATATTGACCGGATGGGCGAGGGGGCGTTTATAATTCCGTGGGCAACGTTATACCATTCGTCTAGTGTGGGTCATATGTTCATCAGAGCAGTTTATATGGAATACGTTAGAAAATAACGCTGGATCTTACCGTATGTTCCTCGCGCCGTTGGGGGATGAGCGTGGAGTAGACAGTTTTCGATTATGGGATGTTGATCCTGATGAACCATTTCCAGGTTGTATAATACTATATACGTCCAAATAACGTTGTTTATTGAGTTAGGGCGAGCGATTGATTATCCAGTGTGTTGAGATGGGGTCCGGCTACCGATCGCGAGTGCCCGGACGGATTATGGATGAGCACTTCCTGTTTGGCGCGCCCCTCCCTCTTGGCCGATTAGCCGATCGGCCACCGGATGGCGCTCTTGAACCGTTAGACAGTTGAGTGGAGCTCACCAGTACATCTCATGTCACAGATTTTTGAATTATTGATATCAAAGACGAGTTATGGCATCTTCGGCAGAATGAGCATGGCTAGGAATGACATCTAAACACGTCATCGGCGATTAAAGTGTTACATTTTTCAATCAATCAATCAATCAATCAATCCAATAACACACGCTCACTTCATTCTTAGATGGCATGATTTGAAACAGCGCACCCCCTGTCTGTCTGTCTGTAGGGGAGGCAACTTCTCTTCTTTATTTTAACCTACTTTTTCTGCAGATGGTTTTGTGAATAAATCTCCATTATGCTTCAATTAATGTGTGTTTATTGTATAGCAATAAGGTTGGATGAATTCGGCAATTGTATGAAGATGTAAGCACTGTCTATCTGTAATAACATTTTCAATCAATCAATCAATCAATCAATCAATCAATCAATCAATCCAATAACACACGCTCACTTCATCCTTAGACGGCATGCCTTGAAACAGCGCACCTCCCAGCTGCTTCTAGACACGGAGGCAACTTCTCTTCTTTTTTTTTTTTGGAACTACTTTTTCTGCGGATGGTTTTGTGAATAAATCTTCAATTAATGTGTGTTTGTTGTATATCAATAAGGTTGGATGAATGCGCCAATTGTATAAAAGCCATTACACCACTTGTAGTCGTGTGTTATGAGCATTAGAGCATGCCTAGGGGGGGGTCTAACGACCCGTGGCTGTGCCTCGGGCCCAACAACCACCCCTAGGCATGCTCTAATTCTCATAACACACTACTGCGCGTGGTGTAATGCTTAAGTACTGTATTGTACCCATTCTGCAATCTGTTAATAAAATGTTCAATCAATCAATCAATCAATCACTGTGCTTCAAGTGTGTGTTTACTGTGTGTGGTGTGTGTGTGTGTGTGTGTGTGTGTGTGTGTGTGTGTACCTTCAG
>NW_028174877.1:446241-466241 GCF_963971535.1 Notolepis coatsorum
CCTAACCCTCCACACTGCCAGATCTACACAGAGAGAGAGAGGGGTCAGGGGTCAGAGCCTAACCCTCCACACTGCCAGCAGTAACACTAGGAGAGGACAGTGAGGTCCTCATCACTAGTGCAGGTTCCTCACCTTGTACGAGATCTCAAAGTTCTCTCCTCCCCATATCTGCAGGCCGGGGTCATAGAGTCCCAGCTCGAAGAAGAAGTCTCTCTCGATGGCAAACAGACCACCAGCCATGGCTGGAGACCTAGAGAGAGAGAGAGAGAGAGAGAGAGACAGAGAGACAGAGAGACAGAGAGAGAGAGAGAGAGAGAGAGAGAGAGAGAGAGAGAGAGAGAGAGAGAGGGAGAGGGAGAGGGAGAGGGAGAGGGAGAGGGAGAGGGAGAGGGAGAGAGAGAGAGAGAGAGAGAGAGAGAGAGAGAGAGAGAGGGAGAGGAGAGGGAGAGGGAGAGGAGAGGAGAGGGAGAGGAGAGGGAGAGGGGAGAGAGACACACACACACATTGGAAAACAAGAGAAACATTACACCAGAGATGGCAGTACTGGTGTAGTAGGCTGTGTGAACTGATCTGTATTTAAACAATGTAAAATGACAAGAGTGGCTGGCCGATGAAAGACAGGATGAATGATGAATGAAGGAGGAAGAGACAGAGGAGGGCGGGAGGGAGGGAGGGAGGGAGGGAGGGAGGGAGGGCGGGAGGGCGTATGTGTATTGGTTTTCCTCTGTGAGCAGATTTGTTTGCATTTCCAGCGTTCAAGGAAGTTTCCTGAAAGACGTGTTTAAAAATAGACATCTCTATTACGCTCAGCACTTCTGACAACCGTCACTGAACACATATTAAATTGTTGCACAATGGTGAAGGTTTCTGTCGTCTCGATGGAAAAAGAAGTTTGTATTCATCAAAAATTGGACTTTATGGTGTTTTTGTTTTGTTCTTGATTTATTGTGATGTTTCTTCTTGACTTGTTTAAAGAAGACGTGTCCGGCCCATGGGGACATTACGTGTTGTCGGGCCTTACAGATACATTTGATTTGATTTAGGTGCAAGATTTTGCATAAAAATAAAAAATAAAGAATAAATAAATAAATATATACCGGTATATAATCTTTTTTATTTTTTTATTATTCAAATTTGATTTTCCCATTCGAATCCCATGCCCATCGAAAGAAGCTTCGAAGTATTTAAGACACCCCTACTGTACGGTGAGGGCGAACACACAATGTGCACATACAAGTTTGGATAACAGCTCATTTTGGTCAATGCAGGCAAAATGCATAGAATAGTATCTTTAAAATGAAACTAAATAGAATCCAGGCTTATCTAGCGTGCAGTAGTTAGTAGTATATCAATACCAGCCATTGGATGACTGTTTTCTAAATTGGGGAGGCTTTTAATCGTCAAGGTAAGAGGATTTTAAGTCATGGTATCCATAAACTTCAATCGGTTCGGATCCTTTGAATGAATGAAAATGTAAACAAACTGAGAAATCACTGACTGCGCTCAGAGAGGAGTCGTTCGTCAAAAAAATGTCTGAGTATATCTGCTTAGAAAACGTAATTGTTGAATTAAATTATTTTTTCACAGGTCACAACATGTTACTTGTATTATGCACATCGTTGCGGGTGAGACCCCCCGCATTTCACTGTATACCTACCTGTATGCCGTGACAAATAAAACTCTTGTATCTTGTATATTGTATGTTTACAAGAACGTTTTGGAGTTGTAATTGGAGTGTATTTGGTGACTGTAGGGCACTGTAGGGAACGTCAGGCTCTAACCCTCCCCCACTTCCAGTGATGAAGCTAAGCTACGCTAACGGAGCGACTGTTCCCTAAGCCTAATGCACGCACAGAGACAAAAAAGGTTTGTATCTTCTTGTCTAACTCCAGGGAAGATGTTAAATAAGCTAATTTCCCAAAATGTTGGAGTTTTCCTTTAAGCCTGGAGCCCTATTTTCTGAGTAAATGAAATATTGCTCCACTTCTACACGTAAACAAACGTATTGCTGAAAATACACACTATGACTTGCTGTTGTGACATGGTTAGGATGTTTACTCTTGGATACATACAAAAGAAACACAACATTATGTCACACATTATTATTATTATTATATTATTATTATTATTATTATTATATTATTATTATTATTATATTATTATACAGTCCAGACAGATTGATTCATGACGTGATGTACCGGACCCACCGGGTGGAAGAGGTTAAGGACCTTGTGTGCAACCCCCTGCCCTCAGTACGGTAGACAGGTTAGGGGGGTAGGTTAGTCTCACACCACACCTCCAGATGCCCTCAGTACGGTAGACAGGTTAGGGGGTAGGTTAGTCTCACACCACACCTCCAGATGCCCTCAGTACGGTAGACAGGTTAGGGGGGTAGGTTAGTCTCACACCACACCTCCAGATGCCCTCAGTACGGTAGACAGGTTAGGGGGTAGGTTAGTCTCACACCACACCTCCAGATAAGTGAGGGTGTGTTTGTTTCGGTGTACCTATACGGCTCAGTCTTAGTCTCTCTGAGGGCCTTCTCCCGGTCCCCCAGGGGGACCCTCTTCCAGAGCATGCTCCAGTCCCAGGCGCCTCTAGCGAAGCCGTCACCGTCGCCGCCTCCCTGCGGCTCTATGGAGTAACTCTGGCCGTTGATGGAGTCGATCAGGGGCACCGTGCACACCGTTCTGATGGGGGGGGGGGGGGGGGGGGGGGGTCACGTGCACAGACCACAGGGGAGGGGGGGGGGACGGGGGGACACATGCACAGACCACAGGGGAGGGGGGGGGGGGGGACAGACAAGACACACGTACAGGCATAGACAGACATGCAGATAGATCGATGGATAGACAGATGTACAGACAGACAGACAGACAGACAGACAGACAGACAGACAGACAGACAGACAGACAGACAGACAGACAGACAGACAGACAGACAGACAGACAGACAGACAGACGGACAGACAGACAGACGGACAGACAGGTTTGTTGGAGGAAGGAGGACAGCCAGAGATCAGGTCAACAAACACGGACGGACGGAGAGATGGACGGACGGAGAGATGGAGGGACGGAGAGACGGAGGGACGGAGAGATGGAGGGATGGAGGGATGGGAGACACAAACAGAGAGGTGGTCAGCTCGTGCAGTGTGTGTGTGTGTGTGTACCGGTAGGGCTCGGTGGTGTGTGTTCTCTTGTCTTTCTCTCGGCTGCTGAGAGGAACCCTCTTCCACAGCAGGCTCCAGTCCCACGCCCCCCGGGCCAAGCCGTCCTCGTCGCCCCCCTGCTGGGGCTCCATGGTGTACTCGTTACCGTCTATATAGTCTATCAGGGGCACCGTGCACACGGTCCTGGTGACACACAGAGGAGACACAGAGGAGACACACTGTCCTGGTGACACACAGAGGAGACACAGAGGAGACACACTGTCCTGGTGACACACAGAGGAGACACAGAGGAGACACAGAGGAGACACACGGTCCTGGTGACACACAGAGGAGACACAGAGGAGACACACTGTCCTGGTGACACACAGAGGAGACACAGAGGAGACACACTGTCCTGGTGACACACAGAGGAGACACAGAGGAGACACACGGTCCTGGTGACACACAGAGGAGACACAGAGGAGACACACTGTCCTGGTGACACACAGAGGAGACACAGAGGAGACACACTGTCCTGGTGACACACAGAGGAGACACAGAGGAGACACACTGTCCTGGTGACACACAGAGGAGACACAGAGGAGACACACTGTCCTGGTGACACACAGAGGAGACACAGAGGAGACACACTGTCCTGGTGACACACAGAGGAGACACAGAGGAGACACACGGTCCTGGTGACACACAGAGGAGACACAGAGGAGACACACTGTCCTGGTGACACACAGAGGAGACACAGAGGAGACACACTGTCCTGGTGACACACAGAGGAGACATAGAGGAGACACACTGTCCTGGTGACACACAGAGGAGACACAGAGGAGACACAGAGGAGACACAGAGGAGACACAGAGGAGACACAGAGGAGACACAGAGGAGACACAGAGGAGACACACTGTCCTAGTGACACACAGAGGAGACACAGAGGAGACACACTGTCCTGGTGACACACAGAGGAGACACAGAGGAGACACAGAGATAGATAGATATAGGTAGATAGATAGATAGATAGATAGATAGATAGATAGATAGATAGATAGATAGATAGATAGATAGATAGATAGATAGATAGATAGATAGATAGATAGATAGATAGATAGATAGATAGATAGATAGATAGAAGGATAGATAGAAGGATAGATAGAAGGATAGATAGAAGGATAGATGGATAGATGGATAGATGGATAGATGGATAGATGGATAGATGGATAGATGGATAGATAGATAGAAGGATAGATAGAAGGATAGATAGAAGGATAGATAGAAGGATAGAAGGATAGATGGATAGATGGATAGATGGATAGATGGATAGATGGATAGATGGATAGATGGATAGATGGATAGATGGATAGATGGATAGATGGATAGATAGATAGATAGAGATAGATAGAGATAGAGATAGATAGAATAAGGCATAGAATATTGTAATTTGTTTTCTCTAACGCAGTGGTTCTCAAACTACAGGTCGTGACCCAAATTGGGGTCGCGGGGAGGTGACAGAGTGCATTGGCAAGTAAACAATTATTATAATTCTTTTTTTCTTACTGTTCTGGCAGCGTGTAGCTTTATGCCAAGCAAGCAGTGCAAAAATTTGCCGTAGTGGCATGCAGTAATGCGCCTTTCATTTTCCGCCGCCCAGCGCCCAGGTCGCGCGGAAATAGGCTGTCTATTGCCATTCTCTTTGACAAACTCTAACCTTAACCAGCTCCTTAACAACGCCTAAACTTAACCGTTCTAACCTTAACCAACTCCGAAACAATGCCTAACCTTAACCTTAGAAATTATATTGCCATTCTCTTTGACAAACTCTAACCTTAACCAGCTCCTTAACAGCGCCTAAACTTAACCGTTCTAACCTTAACCAACTCCGAAACAATGCCTAACCTTAATCGGCGAAAGAATACACGTTAAAAAAAAATCACGTTAAAAAATATTTTCGATGGGATTCGAACTCGCCAGCAAACAAGCCATAGGATCCACAGCCATGTGTCCTAGCCAATTGAGCTATTTGCTAGATACTGAATAAGGGGCGGTGACTGATATATATTGAGCTCCGCTCGTGTCGCATGCGCGGGCACCTCGCGCGAGCACGCCGGCGCACGCACGCACCTGAGCGAGCACGCCGCCGCCGGTGCACGCACGGTAGCATTTGTCTGAAAAGAAGGGCGCTTTACCGCACTAGCGTGCGGTGACGAATGCGGAAGCATTTTTGCACTGCTTGCTTGGCATTAACGTACAGGCGTTCTGGCAACATATTTTGGCTAAATATGCCTCGTTTTATAAATGTGTATTGATAACATAGTGCTGTAATTAAATGTTCTAATAAATATGCACGATCAGGTTCAACAACGTGTGCTTTTATTTAGACATTCCTTAATTCCACGTTTGAAATTACGCGATACATTAACACTTTAACTGCCGAAAACGTGTTTAGGCGTCTTTCCTAGCCATGCTCAAGTTGCAGAGGACGCCGTAACTCGTCTTTAATATCAATATTTCAAAATTCTGTGATCGAAATCATATTTTTCCTCCGCAGCCCTGAGACACAGTGCTGGTCTCCTCTCAACCCTCTAGCGGTTCAAGAGCGCCATCTGGTGGCCGATCGGCAGATCGCCCAACAGGAAGTCACCCTTTGAACCGGTAGGTACTCATCCAAATGTGGTCTGGCCACTCTCTATAGCTCCCGCGACTCCATCTTGAAACACTGGATAATAGATCGCTCGCCCTAACTCAATAAACAACGTTATTTGGACGTATATACTATTATACAACCTGGAAATGGATCGGATATTTCTACATCCCATAATAGGAATATTTCAGTTCCACGCTCATCGTCCAGCGGCGCGAGGAAGCCACGGTAAGATTCAGCGTTATTCACTAACGTCTTCTTTACTAACTGCTATGATGAACATATGACCCACATTAGATGAATGGTATAACGTTGCCCACGGAATTATAAACGCCCCCTCGCCCATCCGGTCAACATCAGATGACGTGTAGTAACTTCTAGAAGTACCTCCAGTTGAAATTTATTATCTGGCACAGATCACTATCAAACTGTATTTCATCATCAATATAATGCATTTGGGGCTATAAATCACGTTCTGGAGAAAGCTGCAGAAAAAGATAAAAACATACTAATACTTTAGACCATATTTTAGTATGAATATGTGAATGAAAAAGTTTAACGTTGCTACACCCTGAACAATACATATAGGACATTGAATGGCCCCTAATAATGGCAATCTAGCAATAGAATTTAAAAAGTTATAGCCCTGCAAAGAAGGGGAACTTCTCCATAGACAAATAGAGCTGGCAAGGGATGGTATATCATGAATTTAACCTTCGGCAGTTAAAGTGTTAAGTGTGGGGGGGTCGCCAAAAGAAATCCTAAATAAAATGGAGTGGCGGTGTGAAAGAGTTTGAGAACCCCGACGATACACAGAAGGCCTTTCATTGGCACACAACAGCCGGTTAACCCTTTCACTGCCACACAACAGCCGGTTAACCCTTTACTAGTGTGGCAGTGAAAGGGTTAAAATATGCAGCGTGTGTGTGTGTGTGTATATGTTACCTGTCTTTTGATATAGGAGCCACCAGGGGGGCGTACCAGTTGACTGCAACCTCACAGTGAGCATCCAGATAGATCAATACCTAGAGAGACACACACACACACACCACACACACACACACACACACACACACACACACACACACACACACACACACACACACACACACACACACACACACACACACACACACACACACACACACACACACACACACACACACACACACACACACACACACACACACACACACACACACACACACACACACACACACACACACACACACGATGACAGATGGATGGAGAATAGAACAGGCGAGTAATTGGTATGAATGTATATATACATGCAATGAAACATGTATAAATATACAAGGTAACAAAAGTATCTAAGGTATATACATTTTTCTTTTAATTAAAATAAACAGTAGTGGGGCGGTCAGGTGGCGTAACGGAGATTGCGTTCGTCACCAACCCCGGAGCGGCTAGATTCGCCTGTTAGAATCCAGCTCACAGCTCCGGGGTTGTCACCAGCTTGGCTGGCCGTTCACACTAATACAATTGGCTGTATTAGAGGGTGGGAGAAGCTGGCGGGGTGGGTCCGGGTCGTTGTAAACAGCGACTCCTACAGTTCGGTCGGGGCACCTGCTCAGCGCGGATAGGATCTAAGGGGGGTAGTGTGATCCTTCCACACGCTACGCCCTCTCAGTGAGAATCCGCGCTGCCAGGTGAAAAGAAGCGGTTGATTGGCTAGACGTGTGTCGGAGGAAGCACGTGGTAGCCTCCACTCTCCCAGACCGACTGTGGGGGGTAAGTGCGCAGCGACCAGGAAGGGGATTGGGAATTGGCATAACGACTAACATTGGGATGGGAGAAAATCGGAGGAAAAAGGAGGGGGAAAAAGATAATTTTTTTTTTTTAAATAAACAGTAGTGGTACTAGTAGTCATAGTAGTAGTAGGGATGCCCCGATCAAGTTTTTTTGCCACCGATACCGATAGTCTATGAGCCATATCGGCCGATACTGATATTTTTTTAGTAGTAGTAATAGTAATAATAATAGTAGTAGTAGTAATAATAATAATAATAATAATAATAATAATAATAATAATAATAATAGTAGTAGTAATAATAGTAGTAGTAGTAGTAGTAGTAGTAGTAGTAGTAGTAGTAGTAATAATAATAATAATAGTAGTAGTAATAATAATAGTATTAATAATAGTAGTAGTAATAATAGTAGTAGTAATAATAATAGTAGTAGTAATAATAGTAGTATAGTATTAATAGTAGTAGTAGTAATAGTAGTATAGTATTAATAATAGTAGTAGTAATAGTAGTATAGTATTCAGATTCAGATTCAGATTCAGATTCCTTTATTGAGCCATTTGTGTAAAACACATTGGTAATTGTTGCAGCAATACAGTGTATGCATTTTTTTTTTCACAGTAAACAAACACCAACACAGACAAGAAACGAAAACAGTGCAGTGGGGGATTAATCAATAAATAAAATACATAATATATATATATAAAGTGAAGTGTGCAGAGATCCAGTACGGACTAGTGCAGTGCAGTCAATGTCATTGTGCCAGTGTCACTTGGGGGCAGAGGGGGGGGGGGGGGGGGGGGGGGCCTGAGGCATTGATCAACCTGGCGGCTGAGGGGAAGAAGCTCAGTCTGTGTCGAGCTTTCACAGCCTTTGGGATCCTCAGCCTTCTCCCAGAGGGGAGCAGGGTGAAGAGGCTGTGACCGGGGTGGGATGGGTCGGTCATGATCTTGTATTCGTAGTATTAGTAGTAGTAATAGTAGTAGTAGTAGTAATAATAGTATTACTAATCATAATAATAGTAGTAGTAGTAATAATAATAGTAGTAATAATAATAGTAGTAATAATAGTAGTAGTAGTAATAATAGTAGTAGTAATAGTAGTAGTAATAATAGTAGTAGTAATAATAGTAGTAATAATAATAATTGTTACGAAGGATCAGATTAAACCGAATATATATATTTATTGATTGATATATATTGCATGGTATTTGTATATCGTCTGATATCCCTTGTGTATTCTTTGTACATATACACGGAATATCCCTTTAACCTAGTACAGACCATAATATTTCGTTCTCCTATTGGACAGCGGTCCCTTAGGCGCCACTGCCATACCCCCAAGGTCTAGTTCAAAGTCACCGCGAAGACATGTCTGTACATGCCCGGCTTTGCCCAGGAATACGAGACAGAAATAAGGTTGGCACTAGATTATTCACCGTACGTATAAATACGTCGCAGGTGGATACAGCAGTAGTCTTGTCTTATCCTAATACTTTCGTTCAACGTATCGTTCGTTCCTTACTAGTAAAGCCTTCATCACGAGTCAACGACCAAGTGAAGTGAGCAACCGTGCCTCTAAATAGAGCACTTATAACCGCGTGCGAATAGGATAGTAAAGTGTCAGAGCTTAGTGGAATAACGTCAAGTTCGACCTAGTTAATGTGAAGTACCGCGCACCGGAGAATCTACACCGGTGAATGCAGAGCCCTTTCCAGCTGGATTATTGCTTTGGTCCTGTGGATGTTGGAGCGGAGGAGAATCGTCTACACCCACTACTGTGTGGGATTTACCCGTGAGGAACATCACTCGAGCCCGTCTCTTGGAGAGGCTGGCCGGCTTTCACCTATGCTGCACGCATAATTGGATTACAGCTGCTGCTTTCGTCTGCTGATCAAAGGAGTAATGTACCGTCTCCCGTAGCTGGAGTTTATTGATTCCCCGTTGATCCAGAGCTTGCATTCGAACATTTCCTCCCCCTGCTGGCTTACAACCGGAGGGACCCTACCAGTATCTCCCGCTACCTTACTAGAGTACCATAGATATAATTCCTACGATTCAGGTTGTATTATTATCTCCTGCGTAATATAAGAATGGACATACGTTATTGATTTGCCTACGCACATTCCTTTGCCTTATAAGCGCAACCTTAAGTAAAGTATATTATGTACTATCATTGCTGCTAATAAATACTCTTAAACCCAGTTTTGTGTGGAACCGTGTCATTGTGGAGGTGTTCTCATCAGATACCTGTGTACTGTATGGCCAGTAGTAATGTACATAAGACAGTAGTGGTTTAATGATACCATACTTATTAATACAGTCAGGGAATTGTACCCCTCAGTTACAATAATAGTAAAATAATAGTAGTCGTAGTAGTAATAGTAGTAATAATAATAGTAGTAGTAATAATAGTAGTAATAGTAGTAATAATTGTAGTAATAGTAGTAGTAATAATAGTAGTAATAATAATAATAGTAATAATAATAGTAGTAGTAATAATAATAGTAGTAATAATAATAGTAGTAGTAATAATAATAATAGTAGTAATAGTAGTAGTAGTAATAATAATAGTAGTAATAATAATAATAGTAGTAGTAATAATAATAGTAGTATTAGTAGTAATAATAGTAGTAGTAGTAATAATAGTAGTAGTAAAATAATAGTAGTAGTAGTAATAATAGTAGTAATAGTAGTAGTAATAATAGTAGTAATAGTAGTAGTAGTAGTAATAATAGTAGTAATAGTAGTAGTAATAGTAATAATAGTAGTAATAGTAGTAGTAGTAGTAGTAGTAGTAGTAGTAGTAGTAGTAGTAGTAATAGTAGTAGTAGTAATAGTAGTAGTAATAGTAATAGTAGTAATAATGGTAGTAGTAGTAGTAATAATAGTAGTAGTAGTAATAGTAGTAGTAGTAATAGTAGTAGTAGTAATAATAGTAGTAGTAATAGTAGTAGTAGTAATAGTAATAATAGTAGTAGTAATAATAATAATAGTAGTAGTAATAATAATAGTAGTAGTAATAGTAGTAGTAATAATAGTAGTAGTAATAATAATAATAGTAGTAGTAATAATAGTAGTAGTAATAGTAGTAGTAATAATAGTAGTAGTAATAATAATAATAGTAGTAGTAATAATAATAATAATAGTAGTAATAATAATAGTAATAATAATAGTAGTAATAATAATAGTAGTAGTAATAATAGTAGTAGTAATAGTAGTAGTAATAATAGTAGTAGTAATAATAATAATAGTAGTAGTAATAATAATAATAATAGTAGTAATAATAATAGTAATAATAATAGTAGTAATAATAATAGTAATAATAATAGTAGTAGTAATAATAGTAGTAATAGTAGTAGTAGTAGTAATAATAGTAGTAATAGTAGTAGTAGTAATAGTAATAATAGTAGTAATAATAATAATAATAGTAATAATAATAGTAGTAATAATAATAGTAATAATAATAGTAGTAATAATAATAGTAATAATAATAGTAGTAGTAATAATAGTAGTAATAGTAGTAGTAGTAGTAATAATAGTAGTAATAGTAGTAGTAGTAATAGTAATAATAGTAGTAATAATAATAATAATAATAATAATAGTAGTAATAATAATAGTAGTAGTATACCTGTCCTCTAGTAGCCTTGTTGGCTCCTATACTCCTGGCCTGGATGAGACCTTCTCTCTTCTCGTTTCTGTAGAGAATCACCAGACCGCTCCACTGCTTTATGTACTCCTCTAGGCGCTCCTTGAGATGGGCTACACACACACACACACACACACACACACACACACACACACACACAGTTTTATTATTTTTTTCTCCTCCTTTTTTCTGTGATTTTTCTCCCATCCCAATTTCCTCTCGTGCCAATTCTCCCTCCCCTGTCCTGATCGTTGCTCGCATGTGCCCCCCACTGGCCGGTTGTAGGGAGGATAGAAGCCTTGCATCACATGTCCCCTCCGATACATGTGGAGGCAGCCTGTCACTTCTTTTCACCTGCCAGCGCGGACTCTCATTTGGCGAGGTGTAACATGTAGGGGTGGGTGAAAAAATTGATACGTAGTAGTATCGCAATACTTTGCGTGGCGATACTGTATCGATACAGGGACGCCAAGTATCAATATAATTTTTTTTATATAAAATGTTCTTTTTTTGTATAACAAAGAAGTTGCATTGTTCATTTCAATACCTGTAATAGTACAGTAGTCCACACACACACACACATGTGCATTCAGTTAAGTTGGAATATGACTGTAATACAAACAGTTCAGTTTGTCAGGTACATGCAACACAGATTACAGTGTTTACATCTGTTTGCTTTAGAAAATACCATGTTCTGCAATAAAAATTATTGAAGTGAGATGAACAGACTGAACTTTATTTTATTAGATAAAAAATTTTGACAAAGCTTTACTTTGCAGTTGAAAAAAGGTAATAAATCGCAATATATCACAATACTCAGCATATCGCAATATATTTAGTATCGCAATACTATCGTATCGTGACTCAAGTATCGTGATAGTATCGTATCGTGAGGCCTCTGGTGATTCCCGCCCCTAGTAACGTGTGGGAGGCTCACACTGCCCCCGCCATTTCCTGTCTTTGCTGTGCAGGCGTCCCCCAACCGACCTGTAGGAGTCGCTGTTTACAACGTCCAGATTACCACCCATCGACTCCCCTCCTGCTGACTCTGCCAATTGAGTCAGTATGACGGCCGGCCCAAGCCGGAGGCTACGCCGACAGCCGGATTCGAGACCGGTGTCTCTTGCGTTGGTGACGAGCACAATGTCCGCTGCGCCACCCAGCTCCTTGAGATGGGCTACACACACACAGTCAACCTATCAATTATGGCCTGGGACTTTCCTTCCCGTTGGGAAAAACAGACATAATGAATCCTCATGTTAACTTAGAACTGTACTTTGTAAAGAAACTCAAAGTACTAAGAGCGATACACTGCTCTGTTGTTATATATTTTTCTTTATTGAACAATCTTATCACACTTTTTACTGTCCGTTCTATCTTATTCTTTTTAGCCTATTTTAAACTGAATCAAACCGCACTTTTTTTTTGCTGAAGAACTGTGATTTGCCTAACCTTGCTACCTCTCTATCTCTTTGTATTTACATTTTAAATTTGTATGCTCGCTTATGCCTGTATTTTTTACTGTTGTGAGGCACTTTGAACTGCAACCTCTGTATGAAAAGTGCTATACAAATAACGTTATTATTATTATTATCATCATGTTGGGGTGTGTTCCGCTGGTGCAGGAAGCTGCAGCCAACATCGAGAAAGAAGCGAGTAAAGACGGATTAAAAGAAGTTATAAAACGGAACCGCTAGCTTTCTCTCAGAATTCTTTTTTTAGATTTTGGAGCAGAGAAAACGGAAAAAGGACTACATGCTTTGTATATCGTTGCCTATGTTATTATCTATTCTATTATTATTTGTATTCTTGCACAATCAAGGCGGGCATGGCCACCTTCATTTCACTACGTGTCTCGTGTCTGTATGTGACAAATAAATCTCGTGAATCTGAATCTGCCAACTGGATTAAGAAACTCCGTTTGTGGCACTCCAGAATAATCAGCGGAGATTTTGGGGTTATTTACTCTGCTTGATGGCTTTTTGGAGGAACAGAATGTTGCAAAAAATTATTTGAAGCCACATAGAAAGGGCTCATTGAACAATTTCTGAACTATTTTCCCGAAAGAGAAAGCACGGACAATTTGGACAACTGGATCCAAGATCCACTCATTACGCACGATGACGCAACAGGCCTCCCTTTGTCTGTCTGAGCAGGAGGCTGCTCATCCATCTGTCGTGTGACGAGATACTGAAAGTCAAGTTCACTGGACAGTAGGGCTGTCCCCGACTAAGGATTTGGATGGTCGACTAGGATTGGCCAAAATTTGCCGTTAGTCGACTATTAGTCGACTTAAAAAAAATACTTCCGGTTTTAGCACAACATGTAGTGCACGCATTTTGCAATTGCTCCGCTCCCACCAACGCTAATTTCGTTTAAAAACATTATTTGGACAGTAAAGAAAGAGAATAGACCACATCGTATGTATTGTTAAGACCCTCTACTAACCATATCAAAAGACAAAATGGTTAAAGGTAGAAAGGCGACAGAGAAAATAACTACGGCAACTTCAACGGCGCAGGACGTAACAAAACGAGGAAGACACGTCCTAACCGTCGCTGGTTCTGAGCCGACGGCGACAAGCTCCGAGGAGGAGAAGGAAGAGGACAATTTACCGGGATCATCGATTACGGTCCCCGAAAGAGAGTTAATAGAGACCAACATAACAGAAGGTACAGAATCAAGCTCCGTGAAAGCGAGAGCAGCCAGATTTATGGATTCCAACGTCACTGCATCTATCTACCATATGCCGCCAACTGAAGAAAGCAGTACTACCACTCCACTCGACTTCAACACCACCACTCCACCCGACTTCAACTCTCTGACTATCCTGATAAAAGAACTGATGGTCGCTGATAAAGAACAGATGGTAGCTTTCAAAGCACACGTTGAACACATCGATACTAAATTCGAACAGGTTATGAGAGCGATCGCCGATCAGTCCTTGCGAATCACGACAGTGGAGAACACGGTGAAAGAAATTACACATGCAGTCAAGGCGAACGAAGGTAGCATGACAGAGATGGGAGAAGATATGGAAAAAGTGAAAGTAGAACTCCGGAGAGAAATAAAAGATCTTAAAAAAGAAGTGATGGAGAGGCAACTAGAAACCCAACGTTACCACAGGCGGAATAACATCCGCATTGTGGGGCTTGATGAAGCAGTGAACTGCGAAGATACCAACTTTCCAAAAGTGTTATCAACGATTTTGGATAACACCGATCCAAACAAAGTGCCAGAAGTGGAACAAGTTTACAGAATCGGTTCCCAGGGGCAAAGTATCAACGGGCCGAGAGTCATCATTGTCACTCTGCGGAAAACTACAACAAGGGATGACATCATCAAATATGCTCGCAACCAACGTGGGAAGCTGAAGTATGGTGATAAACCAATATTTATCTACGAAGATTTGAGCAAAGAGGCCATCATCCGACGTCTACCATACAAAGATGTGATGCGAAAGCTGTACAAAGCCGGCTACAAGCCAAGGCTATCATATCCGGCGCTGTTATCATTCTTGGGCAATAACGGCCGCAGGTCAGGTCCATATACACCTTTTGAAGCTGAGGATTTCCTGAATCAAAATGGAGCAAATAACCCAAAGCATGACGAAAATGCCGGAAACAGTTAAGCCTCTCTCTCAATATATACCAGTGTTGGAATGACTTTATTGTGTTCATCAATAAGGTCATTCCACCAGTGTTGGAATGACTTTGTTGTGTTCATCAAAGTAGCAAACGATATGCAAGTCGTCTATAACAAAGTGTACTGTGTATAATACGATTCATAATACATTATAATTTCAGTCTCTGGTCTCTGAGGGGACAAATAAATATCATTGCAAAAAGATCTATCTGGAATATTCTGGGTTTATCGCTCAAATGCCCTGGGTCTCTTAGATCATTCTGGAAAGTAAAAAAGTCTAGGCACTAGTATATTCTACAACCTTCTAGAATATAAGGCACCATGACAACGAAGCATACAACTCTAACAATAACATTCGGTGTGTATACACATAGCAGATAATAAATTAAATGAAGTGCAATCAGTCCTTAATAATACTTTAAAAATTAACCACACATAAACGTATGAGCACAGCAAGGTTATTCTAACAATTTAAGTAATCACTCCATTAAAGGCACATTGAAGCGCTAAAAGGCGCTGCTTTTCTATCTTATCTAATCAGTTAAATCGGTTCTAGTGGCTTCTCCACGTTGATAATTATTTATCTCTTATTCCTTATCTATATCTTTCCATTGATTTTTATTTTATTTAATTTTTTCTTCTCATTACTCTATATTTTTTAAATATATTTTAACTTACATTGTTCTTTTCCAATGTTCTTCACATTAAGGTGTCAATATTACTCTATATTTTTTAAATATATTTTAACTTACATTATTCTTTTCCAATGTTCTTCACATTAAGGTGTCAATATTGCTCTACAATCTTTTCCTTTTTTTTCCCCACACGTTAGTGGAGGGTTCAAAGGAATATGTCGATAAAGGTTTATTCTCTTTTTTTATTTTATTTTTTATTTTAATTTTTATGTTATTTATCACAATACTTCATTACAGTAAGGGAAGGTGCAAGACCAAAAGCGACATTCTATTGCAATAGAATGGAAATGTTAGATCCTATGGCAATTAGCATAGGAAAATTAGGATTACAATGCTCAGTTTGGGCAATCCGGTGGACCATGGGAGAAAGTCAATCGCGGAGGATGTGTTCTTGGAACACAGGCATGTTCGACTTTCTGGGTGAGGGGAAAATAGGGGATTTTTATTTGTATATATATATGTTTTTAAGCTCAGCTCTCAACGGGACCTCATTAATTGGATGTACATCTATTGTAGCTTCATACTCCAGAAACATTACCAAAAACTACACGAAAACATGCATAGACTATGGCTAGTTTGAATATAATGGTATGGAACACCGGTGGGATAAACAAACAACACAAGCGCAAAAGCGTGCTCACACTGATGAAAAAAGAACATGTGGACGTGGCTCTATTAAGCGAAACGCACATTTTAGAGGGAGACATAAATACGTTAGCGGATAACATATACCATAATATTAGTCACTCTTCTTTTGCTACGAGAACTAGAGGGGTAGCCATAGTCGTCAGACGCAAATTAAATATCGAATTGAAAGGGGTATGGTCGGATGCTGAGGGGCGCATAACTATAGCTAGGATTATACACAATAACAGGAAAATTGCATTGGCAGCGGTATATGCCCCGAATTTGTACGAAGTGGGTTTCTTCACTTCACTAACAGGAGAAATGTTAAACCATCCCGAGTACTCATATATAATAGGTGCGGATTTTAATGCCATTTGGAACCCAAGGATGGACAAAACTTACCTTTCCTTCTCCAGCGAACAAAAGAATTCATCTAAAGCATTAAAAGATTGGTCGAAATCAACAGGAGTAACTGATTTATGGCGTTCACTTAACCCCATGACCCGCAAGTACTCCTGTCGTTCGGCGAGACACAACACACTATCCAGAATTGATTACGTCTAGAATATTTGATAAATATGAAGTGGAAATGACACCCAATGCGCTATCAGATCACTGCTACTTAATCCTGAAAGCAACATTTGGTACACTATCTGCCCGGGCCCCAAGATGGCGTTTTAATTCGATGCTGCTTAACAACAAGGAATTCATTACACAAATTAAAGAAGCTCTCACAGTATTCCTACAAGATAATGCTAACTCGGTGCAAGATCCCAGAATATTATGGATGTCGGTAAAGAATATGATCAAGGATTTCTCGGATAGATTTACCTCCATATTGCGCAAAAATCAAAACACAAAACTGTCTGAAATGGAAACGCTTTACTCAACGCTTTTTAATTCTTTAAAATACAACAACTCTACTAGACTAGATAACCAAGTTAACATTCTAAAGACAGAGATCAAAGCAATGTACAGACAAAAATCGGAATTGCAAATACGCAGCACAAGACAACAGCAGTACTTCCAAGGTTCTAAACCTAGTCACCTATTAGCCATGCGACTAAGAATTAATGCAAAATTTGCAGATATAACTGCCATTAGGAAACAACAAGCTCTAGTAACAGAACCCAAAATAATAAACGATACATTCAAAGAATTCTACTCCGATTTATATAACTCAGAAACGACCTTTGATCAAGACAAATTAGACACATATCTTAATCAAATTACTCTCCCTAAACTTACGGAGGAAGACGCTAAACAGTTAGAAGTACCGATCACATTAGAAGAACTCAAGAAGGCCATATCCGGAATGAAAAACGGCAAAGCTCCGGGAATTGACGGTATCCCATCAGAAATGTACATTTCTTGCTGGGACATATTTGGACCCTTATTACTAAATATGATCTTATACTCAGTCAAAGAGGGAAGCTTCATTAAACACCAAAATACCGCACTCATTTCAGTTCTTCACAAAAAAGACAAAGACCCCACTGAGTGCGGTAGTTACCGTCCTTTAAGCCTCCTCGGAACCGATGTCAAACTGTACTCTAAGATATTAGCCATCAGATTGCAAAAGCATATGACGTCTTTAGTTCATCCGGACCAAACAGGCTTCATAAAAGGTCGCCTGATCAATGATAACATAAGGCGAATACTGCACGTACTAGATACAGACAAAGAGGACATCACACCTAAGGCGATACTATCCCTGGATGCTATGAAAGCATTTGACAGGTTGGAATGGTCGTTTCTATGGGCAGTATTGGAAAGGATGGGGTTAGGAAAAGGTTTCATTGATATGATTAAAGTACTATACAAGGACCCATCGGCCAGGATTACAACAGGCACATTCATCTCCGATATCTTTCCGGTATCACGCTCAGCCAGACAAGGTTGCCCTCTTAGTCCCGGACTATTCTATCTATCATTAGAACCTTTAGCACAATTTATAAGACAATCCCAACACATAGAACCAATAGTAATCAAGGGCACACATCATAAAATTAGTTTATATGCGGACGACGTAATATTGTTCATGCAAAACCCCAACAACACATTGCCGCTTATACTCAAGTTGATAGAGAACTTTGGTGATTTATCGGGATTTAAAATAAATTGGCCTAAGTCGGCTTTTCTTCCTCTTAACACCAGTGCAAAAAAAGAGACAACCCTCCCAGGTGCGATACCCATGGTCAAACATTTCAGATGCTTGGGTGTGGAAATATTTCCCACCATAAGACAAACGGTGAAGCACAATTACACAAAAATACAGAACAAAATCAAAGACGACCTGGACAGGTGGGCAAAACTTAAAAACTCAGTACAGGCAAGGGTATCAATAGTTAAGATGGATGTACTACCAAGAATCAATTTCTTCAGCTCAATGCTTCCGTTACCTCCTCCAGAGGGCTACTGGAAAAGATTACAAACCTCCACATACACATTTATTTGGAATAACAAACCACCTCGCATAAAAAGATCCACCGCACAGAGAAATAAAGCAGACGGTGGCATGGCAGTCCCAGATTTTTTACAATATTTTAATGCCTTCACATTAAGACCATTGAAGAAGATATGGTTTGACCCCGAGGCTTTGGTATCTTGGAGAAAATTAGAAGAAAACATAGTAGCCCCACAGAGATTGAAAGACATAGCATACACTAAACTTTCAATCAAGCATTGTGAGCGAGAATTTGGCCCAATAATTACCCATGCAATCAGGACATGGCGGGAAACACAAAGGAAATTTCCTAACCCTCAAGTATGGCATAATCACACTCCCATATTCAATAACAATGCTCTCTTAATGGGAAAACGACCTATAAGATTCCCTATATGGGAAGAGAGAGGCATACACTCATTAGGGGATATTTTTAATAACAAGGGCCTCTGTAGTTATGTCGAAATATGCATAAAGTTTAACCTCACCGAGTCCACATGGCTTTTTTACATACAGTTACGACTTTGTATGAGATCTCACGGTGTTCCATTACTCATACCAATTGAACACCACAGATACCACAAATTTTTCTATGAAAGAGATACATTGGGAGGTTTTGTATCAGGTTTTTATTATCAATTACTAACGTCCTCGTATGAAACCCTTCAACTAGACAATGTCTGGAGGAGGGATATACCAGACCTGGAAAATGACTTTGATTGGCAAGGAGCCTGGGCAAATGTCCGACTTACATCAAGGAACCCGGATCATCAACAAATCAATCTGAACTATATTCACAGGACATACTTGACTCCTATAAGGCTGTGCAAAATGGGGCTTATACAAGACTCCAAATGCTCCCAATGTACAAATGGGGACGAAGGAACATTTATGCACATGTATTGGGACTGCCCACCAGTTAAGGCATTCTGGAAAGATGTGTCCCAACAATTATCAATACTCGTATTTTGGAATATACCTGTACACCCCGCGGTATTGCTATTGAATGATGTTTTTGAGTTTGCAGTGAATCCACAACTAAAAAGATTGGTTTTATCGGGTATCACAGTAGCTAAAAAACTGATCGCATCACGTTGGTTTCAACCGGAAAAAATGTGCCGGAAAGTGTGGTTTCTTACATATCTCGATGTGATATATCAAGAAATATCTACAGCAAGAATTCTGGGGCTCAATGAATCCAAAATGTCAATGTGGTTAGAAGTGGTGGAGAGAATAAAAGCTAGCCTATAATGGTAGTGTCTGGTTAGGAGTGAGGGATAATGGAGGTACTATCCAAGAGGGGGTCCGGGAGGGGGGGGTTTGAGCTGGAGCATATGTGTGTAGGGTTTTAGAAAATAGGTATTAGGGGTATATT
>NW_028174877.1:473741-476241 GCF_963971535.1 Notolepis coatsorum
AGATAAATGACAACGGGCTTCGGCTCCTCTCCCTCTGTGCAGAACACCACCTGGTCATAACCAACACCATCTTCCAGATGAAGAACAGGTTCAAAACTACCTGGCAGCACCCCCGCTCTAAACACTGGCATCTCCTGGACTATGTGATTGTACGCCAAAAAGACCGACAGGACGTCCTTACCACCCGAGTCATGCGTGGAGCCGAGTGTTGGACTGATCACCTCATGGTCAGATCCAAACTCCTCATGAGTATCCAACCCCGTGGACCGAGGGTAGCACCTAATAAGAAACTAAATTCTGCAGCACTGAATACCCCCACCTCAAAAAACCACCTCCGACAGCTCCTTGCTGAAAACCTCAATAAGATCCCGGAGGAATCAGCTGACTGGCCAGCTCTGCGCCAGGCTATCCACAGCGCAGCCTCTGAGGCACTTGGCCAGACGAGGAAACGACACCAGGACTGGTTTGATTGTAACTCAGCCAAGATACAGTCCCTGCTAAAAACCAAGCATGAAGCCCACAAAGCCCTCCTGTCCTGCCCTGGTTCTCCCACCCTGAAAGCTGCCTTTGCTGCAGCAAGAACAGCAACCCAGCGAGCCCTCCGGACTATGGAGGATGCCTGGTGGATACAGAAGGCGAAGGAGATCCAAAGCCTGGCAGACTGCCACAACATCCAGGGCTTTTACGATGCCATCAAAGCACTGCATGGCCCCAGGAAGCGGGCGACTGCTCCAGTTCGATCAGTCGACGGTTCTAAACTCTTTAAGGACCGACATGAGATCCTCACCCGCTGGGCAAACCACTTTGAGTCTTTACTCAATCACACCAACCCCACTGACCCACATATCCTGGATAATCTCCCAGACATGCCACCAGTCATGCACCTGGACACCCCACCACACTTCTCTGAGACCAGTCAAGCCATTGCGGGTCTAAAGAACAATAAAAGCCCTGGACCCGATGGCATCCCAGCAGAGGTTTTCAAACACGGAGGGTACCTCCTCACGCGCCGTCTGCACCTCCTGATCTGCAACATCTGGGAACATGAGACCCTCCCACAGGACTGGAAGGATGCAAACATTGTGGTCATCTACAAGCAGAAAGGGGACAGAGCAGTCTGCGGAAACAGCCGTGGAATCTCTCTCCTCTCCATCGCAGGGAAAGTGCTGGCGAAGATCATGCTGAACAGGCTGGTGGAAAACATCTCTGAAGCTGCGCTTCCGGAAACGCAATGTGGCTTTCGGAAGACCAGATCCACCACCGACATGGTCTTTGTCCTGAGGCAGCTGCTAGAGAAGAGCAGAGAGCATCGCAAGGATCTTTACATAGCCTTCATAGACCTAAGCAAAGCCTTCGACACCATCAGCCGTGAGCTGCTCTGGAAACTCCTCAACAAACTTGGGGTACCACCCAAGTTTCTCTCCATCCTTCAGCAGCTGCATGACGGGATGCAAGCCAGAGTCCAGACGGGTGAACTCCAGTCAGAATCCTTTAAGGTTAATGTTGGGGTGAAGCAGGGCTGTGTCTTGGCTCCGGTGCTCTTTAATCTCCTCCTCTCTGCCGTCACCTGCCTCTTCCGCCGAGCCATGGGACATGAAGACGGTGTCCATGTGGAATACCGCCTTGATGGTAGCCTCTTCAACATCCGCCGGCTCCAGGCACACACAAAGACAAAATCCTGCCAAGTATGTGAGCTACAGTACGCTGATGACTGTGCCATCTTAGCTCACAGTCCAGAGTCTATGCAGCATGCTCTCGACACCATATCCAGCCTGTACCAATCCTTCGGTCTCCAGGTCAACATACAAAAAACCGAAGTCATGTCCCAACTCACTTCCCGAACCTCTACACCTCCCAGTTTTCACATAAACGGTGTTCCACTCAAAACAGTGGATCATTTCACCTACCTCGGCTCCACTCTGTCCTCATGCTGCTCCCTTGACGCGGAGATACACACACGTATCAATAAAGCGGCATCATCCTTTGGACGCCTACGCAGCAGGGTTTTTGAAAACCGAAACCTGAAGATCAGCACCAAGGTTGCCGTTTACAACGCAGTATGTCTCTCCACTCTGCTCTATGGAGCAGAATCCTGGACCCCATACCGCCGGCACATCACCAACTTGGACGCTTTCCACATCCGTTGCCTCCAAAGGATCCTCGGCCTGACCTGGGAAGATCGAGTCCCGCACACAGACATCCTCAACAACACCAACTCAATCTGTATGGCCGCAGCTGTGGCCAAAAAACATCTTCGTTGGATAGGGCACACCATACGTATGCCTGACCACCGCCTGCCCCGCCAAGTCCTCTATGGCCAACTGAGAGGAGCAAAGCGGGCTGCTGGAGGCCAAAAGAGACGCTTTAAGGACGACACCAGGGACCTCCTAAAGTGTGCAAACATCACGCAGCTTGAAACTCTGGCACTCGACAGATCAGCCTGGCAAGTCACTTGTGCCACTGCAGTTTCCCAAATACACCAAACGAACCAAGACCGAAG